>NC_092232.1:34083909-34196409 GCF_036320965.1 Panulirus ornatus
AGGTATGGGCTCCCTCTGCTCCAGACTGGCTGGGTCTGCTGTACTGGGGAGAGGTATGGGCTCCCTCTGCTCCAGACTGGCTGGGTCTGCTGCACGGGGGAGAGGTATGGGCTCCCTCTGCTCCAGACTGGCTGGGTCTGCTGCACGGGGGAGAGGTATGGGCTCCCTCTGCTCCAGACTGGCTGGGTCTGCTGCACGGGGGAGAGGTATGGGCTCCCTCTGCTCCAGACTGGCTGGGTCTGCTGCACGGGGGAGAGATATGGGCTCCCTCTGCTCCAGACTGGCTGGGTCTGCTGCACGGGGGAGAGATATGGGCTCCCTCTGCTCCAGACTGGCTGGGTCTGCTGCACGGGGGAGAGGTATGGGCTCCCTCTGCTCCAGACTGGCTGGGTCTGCTGCATGGGGGAGAGGTATGGGCTCCCTCTGCTCCAGACTGGCTGGGTCTGCTGCACGGGGGAGAGGTATGGGCTCCCTCTGCTCCAGACTGGCTGGGTCTGCTGCACGGGGGAGAGGTATGGGCTCCCTCTGCTCCAGACTGGCTGGGTCTGCTGCACGGGGGAGAGGTATGGGCTCCCTCTGCTCCAGACTGGCTGGGTCTGCTGCACGGGGGAGAGGTATGGGCTCCCTCTGCTCCAGACTGGCTGGGTCTGCTGCACGGGGGAGAGGTATGGGCTCCCTCTGCTCCAGACTGGCTGGGTCTGCTGCACGGGGGAGAGGTATGGGCTCCCTCTGCTCCAGACTGGCTGGGTCTGCTGCACGGGGGAGAGGTATGGGCTCCCTGCTTCGTGTGATGTTTGATGTGGTCATGATGAAGGTCATTATGATGGTGATGCCACACACACAGGAGAGGGGGTAAATACACGTGTACAATTACATTAATTCTTTCTGTAAAATACAAGATTTTAGATATTTTTAATCATGTGTTGTTCTATTGGTTCTTCTTATGTATATGTGTATGTATATATGTATGTTTGTGGTTCATTACACGTACACCTGGGTATACATATGTTTGTATGTATGTGTGTGTCTGTGTGGAGAGAGAGAGAGAGAGAGAGAGAGAGAGAGAGAGAGAGAGAGAGAGAGAGAGAGAGAGAGAGAGAGAGAGAGATAATGATGTGAGTGGGTGAGCAGGTGATCATGAACAGGTTATTATCATGAGATCGTCATGATCCAGTACGTCACCCGGAACAAGTGTCATTTATTCTAGACGTTGAGGAAGAAGAGGTCTTCGTGCGGTGTTGGCCGGATCGTCATGTGGCCTCCTTCATGCCAGAGCAGGGTAGGTGGTGTAGACCTTCGTCAGCACCAGGAGTAAGACAGGGTGTGTGTGTGTGTGAGGCAGCCATGTCGCGGGGCAGGTGTCTTCCGTGTCGCCACAGTGTGTGGTGCAGACGGCCTGTGGGAGTTAATACAACAACACGGAAGGAGAACCGTGGAGCAGAGCCGCTGCTGGGTTATTCTTGGTGTGGCCCAGCCCTACCTACCTGTGACACACACACACACACACACACACACACACACACACACACACACACACACACATGGAGGAGTACGGTGCATGAGGATCAGGTCAAAGACCAGGTCATATTATGCCAAGGACCGTAGCGTTGTACATAAGGAAGCAGGACTCACGGTCTGTGGTCAAGTGTCTGACTCACACAGGAGAGGAGCAGCAGCGGGAAGTGGAGGTTGATGGGCAAGATGTGGAGGTGGATGTTAAAGGGCAAGATGTGGAGGTGGACGGTGAAGGGCAAGATGTGGAGGTGGACGTTAAAGGGCAAGATGTGGAGATGGAGGTTGATGGGCAAGATGTGGAGGTGGAGGTTGATTAGTTTACCTGCAGTGTAGCCTGATAGGAGCGACTCTGTTAAATATAATAATGAATTAACTGGTACAGATATACATGTATACACAATCTCAGAAATGAAGTTAGTTGGGTATTCGGATGATATTACGTCATACATAACGTTGTACAAGCTTACTTAGGATATGGTTGTATTACGTCATACATAACGTTGTACAAGCTTACTTAGGATATGGTTGTATTACGTCATACACAACGTTGTACAAGCTTACTTAGGATATGGTTGTATTACGTCATACATAACGTTGTACAAGCTTACTTAGGATATGGTTGTATTACGTCATGCTGGCGTGAACTGTTGCGTGTTAAGTCTATACCATGATATACGCCCGTTACAGAACCTGTCATTATAGGCTGTATGCTGCTGACGTGATTTATGCCATATATATATATATATATATATATATATATATATATATATATATATATATATATATCCCCTCTGCATAAGTATATAAAACTTTTCTTCTATAATAGAATTTTGGTTATTCTTTTGTTACCCGGTAACAACTGCTTGGCTATTATTCTCATGTTTATGTTGGTGTAGTTGTCTCACCGACCACATACGATGATGATGAAATACGTCCCGCTCAGTAAGGTTGGTGAAGTCTGGAGACGGGGTAGGTGATGTGTGGCGTGACCCACGTCCCGGGCACCTACCTGCTCCTCACTCACACTCGTACCGCCCACCTGGCCCTCCACAAGAGCCCTCACCACCAGCCTGCCCGCCCCTTAGCTACACCCACCTGGCCCACCACACTAGCATGAGCCCTCATCACTAGCCAGCCCGCCCCTCAACTACACCCACCTGGCCCACCACACTTGCATGAGCCGTCACCACCAGCCAGCCCGCCCCTCAGCCACACCCATCTAGGCGTCCAAACTAGCATGAAGCCTCACTATTACCCAGGACGCCCCTCACCTGCACCTTCCTGGCCCTCCACACTAGCGTCACCCCTCATCATCGCTCACCCAGCCCGTCCCTCAGCCACACCCACCTCACTAACGTCAGCCCTCACCAGCACCACACGCGACTCACAAACTACAAGATTCCAGACGACTATAATGAGGGGTTGTTTACCTTTGGTCTGGGCAGACAGAGCGCGTGTCACGTCATGAGGTCACGCTTGACCCACTATGTCTGAGCCAGAATAGGTCAGAGGCATTACGCATCGATCGTGGGAGCAGGGAGGGAGGGAGGGGTCCTCTTTTTTATTGGTGTGTCTGGTGGAGTACCGTCTGGTGTGTAGCGCCTGGTAACCTGGCTGACGCCCACCTTCACTGCATGACTGTATTTCCCATGTTGTCTGTCTGGTGGTGAAGAATGACTGACCTCCCCGAACTTCATGAACACGACGACGCCACGACCGTTTACCTGACCCCTGGGTATGGTAATGTGACCTTTGGCTTGACCCCTTATGGCTCAGGTCACCCACCGCAGGCTTCCCGCACCAGCTAGTGCCGGTGACCGCCATATACCAGTTGTTCTGTTGTGATGTGGAGCAGATGGTGGTTGGTGGTGGTGTCACACGTGGAGACCCTGACCTCATATGCTGGCTGGCTGGGGTACCTACCCAGGAGTTCCTGGCCAGGAGTATATTGGGTGACTCCTTACCAGACGCTGAGTGAGAGTAGAACCCGAGAGGAAACATAGGAAGCGTTGGGAAGGACAACTGGATAGCAGAGCTGGGGTGGAGGACGAGTTGAAGACAGGCGAGGATAGGAGACCCCCGGCAGGACTGATTGAGGCCATGACAACAGAGGAGACCGGCAGGACTGATTGAGGACATGACAAGAGAAAAGACGTTAAGACTAATTGAGGACGTGACAGGAGAAGAGACGTTAAGACTAATTGAGAACATGACAGGAGAGGAGACATGGAAGACTAATTGAGAACAAGCCAGAAAGGAGACGGGCATGACTAATTAGAACATGACAGGAGGCGAGACGTGGTACCTTACTGGTCCTCACTATCTGCTCAGTTGGCAGTTCCACTTTCGTAGATTAATAGTCAGCATAGATTGATTATCATCATAGATTGATAGTCATCATAGATTGATAGTCATCATGTATCTGGGTAGCAGGTGACGGCACTGTACATCTGTGCATTATGAGCGATCAGGTTTTTTACGTCCATCAAAGTCGTGTGTTGCTGAGACTCACTGTATTTCTGTGGAAATGAAGGTTGTGATTACAGAGGTGGTGGGTCATTTGAAAGGATGATGGTAGAGGAAGTTGTAGGGAGATACAGTAGTAAGTAGGAGGGATGGAATCACTTGCAGAGTGCTTTAGGGCGCAAACAGGAGGTACACTATGATGGGTTTACACGTGGAACATTGTGGAAGACTTGGTCCTCCTCACAGTGCATTTAGAAAAGTCCTCTTCATAGACACGTAAAGTATTGAAGAATCGTAAATGTATGTATCTTCCTGTTCATCTACGTTTCTGTTAGTATTATATCTCTCTTACCGTTTACACGAGATGGAACACGAGCATATTCAGTCATGTATTATTTTAGGGGGATCAGTCTTAGAGAACTGTAGACCCCAGAGCTAGCTCAGTTATGCTCAGATATACCCAGTTTCCTGTGGGTAGACGTGCTGCCCTGCTAACTAGAAATACCCTGGAATAAGCTCATCAAAACCTCCAGTTTTCGTCATTGCTGTGTGACATTACACCGTAAACATCTGGCACGCTAAGCTTTTCAGCTTTCGTCCTACGAGTATTAGACACTTTACCGAACACCAGTTGGGGACATTCTGGATGTTGTTGCATGACCATGTGGAAGTTGTGATGGAGTAGACTGTTTGTAGGGGGCTGGATAGACTTGAGGGCCGAGGCCTCAGACAGACCGAATGATGCTAGAACACGGTGCCAAGCCAAACCGTGTGTGTGGAGGTAGAGATAACCCTCCACCATCAACAGTAAGGCTAATCGTGGTTTTAGAGACAAAAAAAATATACGAGTAGGAGCACAGAGAGTGTAGGGGCCACATGTGAAGGAGGAGGGAGCGTCTTGTGTTGCAGGTCATACATTACACGTACAGCTGACCGGTACTGTGGCCTGGCCTCCCTCCCTCCTGCTGAATATGGCATTGGCTCCAGCAGCGTCGCGTCTCCCTCGTCACCAGCACCAGCTCGTTGGAACAGGTTTGTCTGGGTGGGCCTCGGCCTCCTCCTCCCGCACTGTTCTAGGGTTACCTCCACAGGGACGCCCGCTTGTGGCCTTATTCCCACCTCATGATTTTCTCAAGATTTATGCCAATGTGGTTAGATCATTGTTCATGTGTGTACCACCATATAGCGGCGAGGATAGTCTGATGATGTGGGCGAGCATGGATTGCAGTGGGCAGGCGAGGTTGGCAGCGGGCTTGCCGAACCTTCTCACGATACGGGCAAAAAATTTTACAGGCTTGCTGTTAAGCATATGTAAATATTGCCACATTCTGGAAAATATTACAAAAAACAGGGCAAGTTTGCTGTCGTGTGGCTGGAGAGATGTTACAGTGATGCGTATTATTTGTGTTGTGAGCGTGCGTCATCTTTATCATACCGTCCTGCCACAGGTTGTTGCAGTGGGTCTGGGGATGGTAATGGCTCACTCTGCTGGAGAGTGCAACTGGTCCATAGTAACTTGGCATCTGGTTATTGAGCGCGTAGGACTGGCGGTGGTGGTGACTGTGTCCCGTGAGAACGGTGAAGTGATTGGTTACCTGGGCTGTGACTCTGATTGGAGGGGATTGGTTACCTGGGCTGTGGCTGATTGGATGTGATTGGTTACTTGGGCTGTGACTGTGATTAGAGGGGATTAGTTACCTGGGCTGTAACGATGAATGGAGGTGATTGGTTACCTGGTTTGTGACGTTGATTGGAGGTGATTGGTTACCTGTGTTGGGGCGCTGATTGGAGAAAACAGCTGGCTGTAACAAGCGTTGTGTTTTAAAATAAGAAATTGGATGATATGATTCGTGGAAGAGATAGATGGTTGAGGAGGTCAACACCTCTGGTTATTTCGTGGAACGTATGGTTGAGAGGTTCGTGTGTACGGCATATTGGGTTGATATGTTATCAGAGAACATGAGGGTGTTTCTAGCAGTGTCAGACATTACCCCTCCCCCTAACACGTACAGAGGAACGCTGAGCTGTAGATTAGCCTCATTCTCTTGAGGAGGTTCCGCTCCAGATGTGTTAGTTTGTGTTTCAAGGTTAACCTCCGTGAGGACGATGAGCTAACCTCATGAGTACGGCGACCTGACCCTTGAGTGCCTGATCCATCCAGTACGATGACTCATTTGACGAAGATGACGTCGTCTGGCTGGTAATGTGGACATGGTGGGTGTGGTAGCTGCCAGTCTTGTGTCGTCCCACACACACATGTCTGGCTGGTAATGTGGACATGGTGGGTCTGGTAGCTGCCAGTCTTGTGTCGTCCCACACACACACATGTCTGGCTGGTAATGTGGACATGGTGGGTCTGGTAGCTGCCAGTCTTGTGTCGTCCCACACACACATGTCTGGCTGGTAATGTGGACATGGTGGGTCTGGTAGCTGCCAGTCTTGTGTCGTCCCACACACACATGTCTGGCTGGTAATGTGGACATGGTGGGTCTGGTAGCTGCCAGTCTTGTGTCGTCCCACACACACACATGTCTGGCTGGTAATGTGGACATGGTGGGTCTGGTAGCTGCCAGTCTTGTGTCGTCCCACACACACATGTCTGGCTGGTAATGTGGACATGGTGGGTCTGGTAGCTGCCAGTCTTGTGTCGTCCCACACACACACATGTCTGGCTGGTAATGTGGACATGGTGGGTCTGGTAGCTGCCAGTCTTGTGTCGTCCCACACACACATATGTCTGGCTGGTAATGTGGACATGGTAGGTCTGGTAGCTGCCAGTCTTGTGTCGTCCCACACACACATATGTCTGGCTGGTAATGTGGACATGGTGGGTCTGGTAGCTGCCAGTCTTGTGTCGTCTCACACACACATATGTCTGGCTGGTAATGTGGACATGGTAGGTCTGGTAGCTGCCAGTCTTGTGTCGTCCCACACACACATGTCTGGCTGGTAATGTGGACATAGTGGGTCTGGTAGCTGCCAGTCTTGTGTCGTCCCACACACTCATGTCTGGCTGGTAATGTGGACATGGTGGGTCTGGTAGCTGCCAGTCTTGTGTCGTCCCACACACACATGTCTGGTCTGTCCACGCCTCGTTCCCTCAGGCCTCTGGCACTACCCGCTTCTCTTTACCTCACTCCCACTTCACTTTCCTCACCATTCGCCCCCACTCTCATTTTTTTTCCCGGGACTTTAGACTTTTCTGAGCCGCGTGAGCATCTGGGAAAAAATGAATCACTTCTACGCTGCTCTATTTTCCATGAGGCAGTTCGTGGCAACTTTGGAAACACGACAACAGGCCTCGGTTTTAAGATTTTAGATCCAAGGTTTTCGAAAGAATTTGGTCCTTGATATTTTTTAGAGTAAGGTTAAGTGTTGCTAAGATCTTACAAGAGCATTTTTACCGGTGGATGATAATGTGTAGCATGAACTGCACTGTCTCCCGCTGCTGATACCTGCACAGTGAGTGGGACATTGTAACTTGTTGGAGGTAAACCTCTCCTCTTGTGACTGGTTTAGCAACACACGGCACAACTGTGTTACCTTGGATTGTGAGATGTTTAAATACTTTTTTTTATTTGTTTTGTCTTTGTTTGAAAGCTGTTTCAGTTGTAAGATGACGTATTGGATGACGACGAGTGTGAGGGGTCTGGTCCACAGCTTCCTGCCTGTGTGAGGGATGACGTTAGCTGAGACGTGGACACTTTGAGCGAGGGAGGAGTGTGGTGCGTTATGCGCGATGCTGTGCATGTACAGCTACTGCCGGCCTTGTGCAGCTCGTTTGGTCCCTGGGAAGCGGATCAGGAATGTATAATATTATGTGCAGGTGGTGGTTGGGGGAGGGCTTCAGGTGGGTGGGTGTCCAGCCACAGGTCCTGCGTGTCCTTCGTGGCTCGGGCCCGCTGTGACGTGTCCTGCTGACCTACATTGTGTGTGTGTGTGTCTGGTGTCTCCTGCCCCTTTACCTACTGTATGGGGCAAGATAAGATCATACAGACTGTAAGGTCGCGAAGTGTCGGGTTAGTAGGCAGGGGAGGCGACCTCCATGAACGACTGTTCAGTCGGGGAGGCGACAGTATCTGCAGGATCTGTCTGGCCCAAGTACGTGTTGTTCCGGGTCAAGTGAAGGGGAACACAGCTCTTCCTCTGTATACCAACTCCGTCACTGATCCGTCGTTTAAATTGTTTGCCTCGCGTTTTTATGTCTCCCTCAGACTCGGTAATTTTAAAGACGTAGTATGTAAGTGTTTTATAAACTGCCGTCTCGAGATGAGGTTCTTCCACAATTGGCCCTCAAATCTCTCGCGTTTTTTGGCTGGACGTTTTCCGACGTATTTGAAACTCACCTCACTGGGGATCCCCCTCTCCGCCATGGTAAAAGTTTCGTCTAGAATCTCTGTTCACATTTCGCCGCTTCCCGTTTAGGAAAGATGCCTCGCGCAACCTTCTCTTTTTTCTTCAGGTGTTCTTCGTCTTTTCATCTGTTGTGTTGCAGTGTTTGTACAGCGAAACCCTTGGAGCACGACGGAACGACTCTTGACCTGTATGATGGCGTGACCCTTGACCTGGCGCAAGGTTCGTCCCGTCGTTGCTAAGGTTTGGCTTGTGTCCTGGTGAGTGTTGGATGTTGACAAAACAGAACTTCCACGATGATCATTGGCCAGGAACCGTTTCTTAGTTATCCGTATTTCGTTATATTAAGGTAAATGATTTATCTTCTGACGAAGGTAATCAGGATTTGAAAGTAAGAAAATTAGTTGATAGCGAGGCTGGAGAGGCGAGTGGAAGATGATGTGGTCATGAGGGTTTTGCTGGCTCGTAAGGCCTCCAGGAGCGTACAGAACACTGGGGAAAGTACAAGTGGCTACTTGTGCAGTGTATTTCTCGTGGGTGGTAAATGTGAGCGAGTCTGTCTGTCATCCAACAAAAAAAATGGTTTTTGACGTGTAACGGCCACAGTTGGTGTTAATATTTCCACATGGAATGTTTATGCTCAGGAAATGATGTATATATTAATGACGTTGAGATGGATCTACCATTGTGGATGTAGTCTGTATGGAGTGTAGCAGCCGTCCAACCAAGCACTTTATTTTTTCCCTCTCTGTTCGTTCTTCTTCACTTCTCGCCGCCGCCGCTCGCCGCCACGGTAAACATGGTTGGTACGAGCCTTGAGCACGGCAGTACGAGCCTTGAGCACGGCAGTACGAGCCTTGAGCACGGCAGTACGAGCCTTGAGCACGGCAGTACGAGCCTTGAGCACGGCAGTACGAGCCTTGAGCACGGCAGTACGAGCCTTGAGCACGGCAGTACGAGCCTTGAGCACGGCAGTACGAGCCTTGAGCACGGCAGTACGAGCCTTGAGCACGGCAGTACGAGCCTTGAGCACGGCAGTACGAGCCTTGAGCACGGCAGTACGAGCCTTGAGCACGGCAGTACGAGCCTTGAGCACGGCAGTACGAGCCTTGAGCACGGCAGTACGAGCCTTGAGCACGGCAGTACGAGCCTTGAGCACGGCAGTACGAGCCTTGAGCACGGCAGTACGAGCCTTGAGCACGGCAGTACGAGCCTTGAGCACGGCAGTACGAGCCTTGAGCACGGCAGTACGAGCCTTGAGCACGGCAGTACGAGCCTTGAGCACGGCAGTACGAGCCTTGAGCACGGCAGTACGAGCCTTGAGCACGGCAGTACGAGCCTTGAGCACGGCAGTACGAGCCTTGAGCACGGCAGTACGAGCCTTGAGCACGGCAGTACGAGCCTTGAGCACGGCAGTACGAGCCTTGAGCACGGCAGTACGAGCCTTGAGCACGGCAGTACGAGCCTTGAGCACGGCAGTACGAGCCTTGAGCACGGCAGTACGAGCCTTGAGCACGGCAGTACGAGCCTTGAGCACGGCAGTACGAGCCTTGAGCACGGCAGTACGAGCCTTGAGCACGGCAGTACGAGCCTTGAGCACGGCAGTACGAGCCTTGAGCACGGCAGTACGAGCCTTGAGCACGGCAGTACGAGCCTTGAGCACGGCAGTACGAGCCTTGAGCACGGCAGTACGAGCCTTGAGCACGGCAGTACGAGCCTTGAGCACGGCAGTACGAGCCTTGAGCACGGCAGTACGAGCCTTGAGCACGGCAGTACGAGCCTTGAGCACGGCAGTACGAGCCTTGAGCACGGCAGTACGAGCCTTGAGCACGGCAGTACGAGCCTTGAGCACGGCAGTACGAGCCTTGAGCACGGCAGTACGAGCCTTGAGCACGGCAGTACGAGCCTTGAGCACGGCAGTACGAGCCTTGAGCACGGCAGTACGAGCCTTGAGCACGGCAGTACGAGCCTTGAGCACGGCAGTACGAGCCTTGAGCACGGCAGTACGAGCCTTGAGCACGGCAGTACGAGCCTTGAGCACGGCAGTACGAGCCTTGAGCACGGCAGTACGAGCCTTGAGCACGGCAGTACGAGCCTTGAGCACGGCAGTACGAGCCTTGAGCACGGCAGTACGAGCCTTGAGCACGGCAGTACGAGCCTTGAGCACGGCAGTACGAGCCTTGAGCACGGCAGTACGAGCCTTGAGCACGGCAGTACGAGCCTTGAGCACGGCAGTACGAGCCTTGAGCACGGCAGTACGAGCCTTGAGCACGGCAGTACGAGCCTTGAGCACGGCAGTACGAGCCTTGAGCACGGCAGTACGAGCCTTGAGCACGGCAGTACGAGCCTTGAGCACGGCAGTACGAGCCTTGAGCACGGCAGTACGAGCCTTGAGCACGGCAGTACGAGCCTTGAGCACGGCAGTACGAGCCTTGAGCACGGCAGTACGAGCCTTGAGCACGGCAGTACGAGCCTTGAGCACGGCAGTACGAGCCTTGAGCACGGCAGTACGAGCCTTGAGCACGGCAGTACGAGCCTTGAGCACGGCAGTACGAGCCTTGAGCACGGCAGTACGAGCCTTGAGCACGGCAGTACGAGCCTTGAGCACGGCAGTACGAGCCTTGAGCACGGCAGTACGAGCCTTGAGCACGGCAGTACGAGCCTTGAGCACGGCAGTACGAGCCTTGAGCACGGCAGTACGAGCCTTGAGCACGGCAGTACGAGCCTTGAGCACGGCAGTACGAGCCTTGAGCACGGCAGTACGAGCCTTGAGCACGGCAGTACGAGCCTTGAGCACGGCAGTACGAGCCTTGAGCACGGCAGTACGAGCCTTGAGCACGGCAGTACGAGCCTTGAGCACGGCAGTACGAGCCTTGAGCACGGCAGTACGAGCCTTGAGCACGGCAGTACGAGCCTTGAGCACGGCAGTACGAGCCTTGAGCACGGCAGTACGAGCCTTGAGCACGGCAGTACGAGCCTTGAGCACGGCAGTACGAGCCTTGAGCACGGCAGTACGAGCCTTGAGCACGGCAGTACGAGCCTTGAGCACGGCAGTACGAGCCTTGAGCACGGCAGTACGAGCCTTGAGCACGGCAGTACGAGCCTTGAGCACGGCAGTACGAGCCTTGAGCACGGCAGTACGAGCCTTGAGCACGGCAGTACGAGCCTTGAGCACGGCAGTACGAGCCTTGAGCACGGCAGTACGAGCCTTGAGCACGGCAGTACGAGCCTTGAGCACGGCAGTACGAGCCTTGAGCACGGCAGTACGAGCCTTGAGCACGGCAGTACGAGCCTTGAGCACGGCAGTACGAGCCTTGAGCACGGCAGTACGAGCCTTGAGCACGGCAGTACGAGCCTTGAGCACGGCAGTACGAGCCTTGAGCACGGCAGTACGAGCCTTGAGCACGGCAGTACGAGCCTTGAGCACGGCAGTACGAGCCTTGAGCACGGCAGTACGAGCCTTGAGCACGGCAGTACGAGCCTTGAGCACGGCAGTACGAGCCTTGAGCACGGCAGTACGAGCCTTGAGCACGGCAGTACGAGCCTTGAGCACGGCAGTACGAGCCTTGAGCACGGCAGTACGAGCCTTGAGCACGGCAGTACGAGCCTTGAGCACGGCAGTACGAGCCTTGAGCACGGCAGTACGAGCCTTGAGCACGGCAGTACGAGCCTTGAGCACGGCAGTACGAGCCTTGAGCACGGCAGTACGAGCCTTGAGCACGGCAGTACGAGCCTTGAGCACGGCAGTACGAGCCTTGAGCACGGCAGTACGAGCCTTGAGCACGGCAGTACGAGCCTTGAGCACGGCAGTACGAGCCTTGAGCACGGCAGTACGAGCCTTGAGCACGGCAGTACGAGCCTTGAGCACGGCAGTACGAGCCTTGAGCACGGCAGTACGAGCCTTGAGCACGGCAGTACGAGCCTTGAGCACGGCAGTACGAGCCTTGAGCACGGCAGTACGAGCCTTGAGCACGGCAGTACGAGCCTTGAGCACGGCAGTACGAGCCTTGAGCACGGCAGTACGAGCCTTGAGCACGGCAGTACGAGCCTTGAGCACGGCAGTACGAGCCTTGAGCACGGCAGTACGAGCCTTGAGCACGGCAGTACGAGCCTTGAGCACGGCAGTACGAGCCTTGAGCACGGCAGTACGAGCCTTGAGCACGGCAGTACGAGCCTTGAGCACGGCAGTACGAGCCTTGAGCACGGCAGTACGAGCCTTGAGCACGGCAGTACGAGCCTTGAGCACGGCAGTACGAGCCTTGAGCACGGCAGTACGATCTTTGAGCACGGCGGGACGATCTTTGAGCACGGCGGGACGATCTTTTCACAGCGGTACGATCCTTGAGCACGGCGGTACGATCTTTGAGCACGGCGGTACGATCTTTGAGCACGGCGGTACGATCTTTGAGCACGGCGGTACGATCTTTGAGCACGGCGGTACGATCTTTGAGCACGGTGGTGCGATCTTTGAGCACGGCGGTACGAGCCCTGAGCACGGCGGTACGATCTTTGAGCACGGCGTTACGAGCCCTGAGCACGGCGGTGCGATCTTTGAGCACGGCGTTACGAGCCCTGAGCACGGCTGTGCGATCTTTGAGCACGGCGTTACGACCCCTGAGCACGGCGGTCCGAGCCTTGAGCGCGGCATTACGAGCCTTGAACACAGCAGTGCAAACCTTGAGCACGGCAGTACGAGCCTTGAGCACGGCAGTACGAGCCTTGATCACGGCAGTACGAGCCTTGAGCACGGCAGTACGAGCCTTGAGCACGAAGGTACGACCCTTAGATATGGCGATGTGGTCACTGACCTCAGCGTGAACTGTCAACGCAAAGGCGAGGACATTATACCCAGGGGTCGTACCGTCGTGTCAAGAGGGGTCGTACCGTCGTGCTCAAGGATCGTACTTGTGTGCAGAAGGGCCGTACCGTCGTGTCCAGAAGGGTCATACCGTCGTGTTCAAGGATCGTACCTGTATGCAGAAGGGTCATACCGTCGTGTTCAAGGATCGTACCTGTATGCAGAAGGGTCGTACCGTCGTGTTCAAGGATCGTACCTGTATGCAGAAGGGTCGTACCGTCGTGCTCAAGGATCGTACCTGTATGCAGAAGGGTCGTACCATCGTGCTCAAGGATCGTACCTATATGCAGAAGGGTCGTACCGTCGTGCTCAAGGATCGTACTTGTGTGCAGAAGGGTCGTACCGTCGTGTTCAAGGATCGTACCTGTATGCAGAAGGGTCGTACCGTCGTGCTGAAGGATCGTACCTGTATGCAGAAGGGTCGTACCGTCGTGCTGAAGGATCGTACCTGTGTGCAGAAGGGTCGCATCTTATGCTCAGGGATCGTAAGTGTGTGGAGAAGGGGTCGTACCGTCGTGTAGATGGGTTGTACCGCCGTGTTGCTGGGGATAATTATCATGTGCGAGGTACGTTCCTTCCAACACATTAACACGAGAACATTTCTCAGTTCCGCCACCCCCGCCGTCCCTGGGACCAGCTCTCTCTCTCCACGTTCATACCTCCTCTGCTCGCTGGCCCGTCAGGTACAACCGGTTCCTCACTCTGCCGTCTCACCTAGAATGTAGTCCTTTCTCTGTAATTGTATATCATTGGGTATACTCTCTCTGGTGTTATGAGTTATGGCGGATAGTGACCTCTGAGTATCTCTGCTGCAATCTAGTACTTTCCACACACACACACACACACACACACACACACACACACACACACAGCACCGGGCCCCCGTGGGTTCTACTGTTAACAGCGTATTGGTCCGTTGTCCATTGTTATAATTACTTACAAAAACTTCATATTTATTCCATTTCGAATACGGTGTAAAGATAATTAGTTTAGCGTTTGGTGTGGAACTCCTTCGTGTACCCCCTAACTGATAAATGAATTATTCACGGATGGTTGCGGTATACATCGGGTTAGCGAGGGTTGTCGGGTTGGGTTTTGAGGGGAAGTGTGGCCTCGTCTCTGGGGTCATTATGTGGCCTGCAGTGTGGCCTCGTCTCGGGTCATTATGTGACCTGCAGTGTGGCCTCGTCTCTGGGGTCATTATGTGACTGCAGTGTGATCTCGTCTCTGGGGTCATTATGTGACCTGCAGTGTGGCCTCGTCTCTGGGGTCATTATGTGGCCTGCAGTGTGGCCTCGTCTCTGGGGTCATTATGTGGCCTGCAGTGTGGCCTCGTCTCTGGGGTCATTATGTGACCTGCAGTGTGACCTCGTCGTGGGTCATTATGTGACCTGCAGTGTGGCCTTGTCACTGGGGTCATTATGTGACCTGCAGTGTGGCCTCGTCTCTGGGGTCATTATGTGACCTGCAGTGTGGCCTCGTCTCGGGTCATTATGTGACCTGCAGTGTGGCCTCGTCTCTGGGGTCATTATGTGGCCTGCAGTGTGGCCTCGTCTCGGGTCATTATGTGACCTGCAGTGTGGCCTCGTCTCGGGTCATTATGTGACCTGCAGTGTGGCCTCGTCTCGGGTCATTATGTGACCTGCAGTGTGGCCTTGTCACTGGGGTCATTATGTGACTGCAGTGTGATCTCGTCTCTGGGGTCATTATGTGACCTGCAGTGTGGCCTTGTCACTGGGGTCATTATGTGACCTGCAGTGTGGCCTCGTCTCGGGTCATTATGTGACCTGCAGTGTGGCCTCGTCTCGGGTCATTATGTGACCTGCAGTGTGGCCTTGTCACTGGGGTCATTATGTGACCTGCAGTGTGGCCTTGTCACTGGGGTCATTATGTGACCTGCAGTGTGGCCTCGTCTCTGGGGTCATTATGTGGCCTGCAGTGTGGCCTTGTCACTGGGGTCATTATGTGACTGCAGTGTGATCTCGTCTCTGGGGTCATTATGTGACCTGCAGTGTGGCCTTGTCACTGGGGTCATTATGTGACCTGCAGTGTGGCCTTGTCACTGGGGTCATTATGTGGCCTGCAGTGTGGCCTTGTCACTGGGGTCATTATGTGACCTGCAGTGTGGCCTTGTCACTGGGGTCATTATGTGACCTGCAGTGTGGCCTCGTCTCTGGGGTCATTATGTGGCCTGCAGTGTGGCCTCGTCTCGGGTCATTATGTGACCTGCAGTGTGGCCTCGTCTCGGGTCATTATGTGACCTGCAGTGTGGCCTTGTCACTGGGGTCATTATGTGACCTGCAGTGTGGCCTTGTCACTGGGGTCATTATGTGGCCTGCAGTGTGGCCTTGTCACTGGGGTCATTATGTGGCCTGCAGTGTGGCCTTGTCACTGGGGTCATTATGTGACTGCAGTGTGATCTCGTCTCTGGGGTCATTATGTGACCTGCAGTGTGGCCTCGTCTCTGGGGTCATTATGTGACCTGCAGTGTGGCCTCGTCTCGGGTCATTATGTGACCTGCAGTGTGGCCTCGTCTCGGGTCATTATGTGACCTGCAGTGTGGCCTTGTCACTGGGGTCATTATGTGACCTGCAGTGTGACCTCGTCGTGGGTCATTATGTGACCTGCAGTGTGGCCTTGTCACTGGGGTCATTATGTGACTGCAGTGTGATCTCGTCTCTGGGGTCATTATGTGGCCTGCAGTGTGGCCTCGTCTCGGGTCATTATGTGACCTGCAGTGTGGCCTCGTCTCTGGGGTCATTATGTGGCCTGCAGTGTGGCCTCGTCTCGGGTCATTATGTGACCTGCAGTGTGGCCTCGTCTCGGGTCATTATGTGACCTGCAGTGTGGCCTTGTCACTGGGGTCATTATGTGACTGCAGTGTGATCTCGTCTCTGGGGTCATTATGTGACTGCAGTGTGATCTCGTCTCTGGGGTCATTATGTGACTGCAGTGTGATCTCGTCTCTGGGGTCATTATGTGACCTGCAGTGTGGCCTTGTCACTGGGGTCATTATGTGGCCTGCAGTGTGGCCTTGTCACTGGGGTCATTATGTGACTGCAGTGTGATCTCGTCTCTGGGGTCATTATGTGACCTGCAGTGTGGCCTTGTCACTGGGGTCATTATGTGACCTGCAGTGTGGCCTTGTCACTGGGGTCATTATGTGACCTGCAGTGTGGCCTCGTCTCTGGGGTCATTATGTGACCTGCAGTGTGGCCTCGTCTCGGGTCATTATGTGACCTGCAGTGTGGCCTTGTCACTGGGGTCATTATGTGACCTGCAGTGTGGCCTCGTCTCTGGGGTCATTATGTGACCTGCAGTGTGGCCTCGTCTCTGGGGTCATTATGTGACTGCAGTGTGATCTCGTCTCTGGGGTCATTATGTGGCCTGCAGTGTGACCTCGTCGTGGGTCATTATGTGACTGCAGTGTGATCTCGTCTCTGGGGTCATTATGTGACCTGCAGTGTGGCCTTGTCACTGGGGTCATTATGTGACCTGCAGTGTGGCCTCGTCTCGGGTCATTATGTGACCTGCAGTGTGGCCTTGTCACTGGGGTCATTATGTGACCTGCAGTGTGGCCTTGTCACTGGGGTCATTATGTGGCCTGCAGTGTGACCTCGTCGTGGGTCATTATGTGGCCTGCAGTGTGGCCTCGTCTCTGGGGTCATTATGTGACCTGCAGTGTGGCCTCGTCTCGGGTCATTATGTGACCTGCAGTGTGGCCTTGTCACTGGGGTCATTATGTGGCCTGCAGTGTGGCCTTGTCACTGGGGTCATTATGTGACTGCAGTGTGATCTCGTCTCTGGGGTCATTATGTGACCTGCAGTGTGGCCTCGTCTCGGGTCATTATGTGACCTGCAGTGTGGCCTTGTCACTGGGGTCATTATGTGACCTGCAGTGTGGCCTTGTCACTGGGGTCATTATGTGACCTGCAGTGTGGCCTTGTCACTGGGGTCATTATGTGGCCTGCAGTGTGGCCTTGTCACTGGGGTCATTATGTGACTGCAGTGTGATCTCGTCTCTGGGGTCATTATGTGACCTGCAGTGTGGCCTTGTCACTGGGGTCATTATGTGACCTGCAGTGTGGCCTTGTCACTGGGGTCATTATGTGACTGCAGTGTGATCTCGTCTCTGGGGTCATTATGTGACCTGCAGTGTGGCCTCGTCTCTGGGGTCATTATGTGGCCTGCAGTGTGGCCTCGTCTCGGGTCATTATGTGACTGCAGTGTGATCTCGTCTCTGGGGTCATTATGTGACCTGCAGTGTGGCCTTGTCACTGGGGTCATTATGTGACTGCAGTGTGATCTCGTCTCTGGGGTCATTATGTGACTGCAGTGTGATCTCGTCTCTGGGGTCATTATGTGACCTGCAGTGTGGCCTTGTCACTGGGGTCATTATGTGACCTGCAGTGTGGCCTCGTCTCTGGGGTCATTATGTGACCTGCAGTGTGGCCTCGTCTCGGGTCATTATGTGACCTGCAGTGTGGCCTTGTCACTGGGGTCATTATGTGGCCTGCAGTGTGGCCTCGTCTCTGGGGTCATTATGTGGCCTGCAGTGTGGCCTCGTCTCGGGTCATTATGTGACCTGCAGTGTGGCCTCGTCTCTGGGGTCATTATGTGACTGCAGTGTGATCTCGTCTCTGGGGTCATTATGTGACTGCAGTGTGATCTCGTCTCTGGGGTCATTATGTGACTGCAGTGTGATCTCGTCTCTGGGGTCATTATGTGACTGCAGTGTGATCTCGTCTCTGGGGTCATTATGTGACCTGCAGTGTGGCCTCGTCTCGGGTCATTATGTGACCTGCAGTGTGGCCTTGTCACTGGGGTCATTATGTGACCTGCAGTGTGGCCTTGTCACTGGGGTCATTATGTGGCCTGCAGTGTGGCCTTGTCACTGGGGTCATTATGTGACCTGCAGTGTGGCCTTGTCACTGGGGTCATTATGTGACTGCAGTGTGATCTCGTCTCTGGGGTCATTATGTGACCTGCAGTGTGGCCTCGTCTCTGGGGTCATTATGTGGCCTGCAGTGTGGCCTTGTCACTGGGGTCATTATGTGACCTGCAGTGTGGCCTTGTCACTGGGGTCATTATGTGACCTGCAGTGTGGCCTCGTCTCTGGGGTCATTATGTGGCCTGCAGTGTGGCCTTGTCACTGGGGTCATTATGTGACTGCAGTGTGATCTCGTCTCTGGGGTCATTATGTGGCCTGCAGTGTGGCCTTGTCACTGGGGTCATTATGTGGCCTGCAGTGTGGCCTTGTCACTGGGGTCATTATGTGACTGCAGTGTGATCTCGTCTCTGGGGTCATTATGTGACTGCAGTGTGGCCTTGTCACTGGGGTCATTATGTGGCCTGCAGTGTGGCCTTGTCACTGGGGTCATTATGTGACCTGCAGTGTGGCCTTGTCACTGGGGTCATTATGTGGCCTGCAGTGTGGCCTTGTCACTGGGGTCATTATGTGACCTGCAGTGTGGCCTTGTCACTGGGGTCATTATGTGACCTGCAGTGTGGCCTTGTCACTGGGGTCATTATGTGACCTGCAGTGTGGCCTCGTCTCGGGTCATTATGTGACCTGCAGTGTGGCCTTGTCACTGGGGTCATTATGTGACCTGCAGTGTGGCCTTGTCACTGGGGTCATTATGTGACTGCAGTGTGATCTCGTCTCTGGGGTCATTATGTGACCTGCAGTGTGGCCTTGTCACTGGGGTCATTATGTGGCCTGCAGTGTGGCCTTGTCACTGGGGTCATTATGTGACCTGCAGTGTGGCCTCGTCTCTGGGGTCATTATGTGGCCTGCAGTGTGGCCTCGTCTCTGGGGTCATTATGTGACCTGCAGTGTGGCCTTGTCACTGGGGTCATTATGTGACTGCAGTGTGATCTCGTCTCTGGGGTCATTATGTGACCTGCAGTGTGGCCTTGTCACTGGGGTCATTATGTGACTGCAGTGTGATCTCGTCTCTGGGGTCATTATGTGACTGCAGTGTGATCTCGTCTCTGGGGTCATTATGTGACTGCAGTGTGATCTCGTCTCTGGGGTCATTATGTGACTGCAGTGTGATCTCGTCTCTGGGGTCATTATGTGACTGCAGTGTGATCTCGTCTCTGGGGTCATTATGTGACTGCAGTGTGATCTCGTCTCTGGGGTCATTATGTGGCCTGCAGTGTGGCCTTGTCACTGGGGTCATTATGTGACCTGCAGTGTGGCCTTGTCACTGGGGTCATTATGTGACTGCAGTGTGATCTCGTCTCTGGGGTCATTATGTGGCCTGCAGTGTGGCCTCGTCTCTGGGGTCATTATGTGGCCTGCAGTGTGGCCTCGTCTCGGGTCATTATGTGACCTGCAGTGTGGCCTCGTCTCTGGGGTCATTATGTGACCTGCAGTGTGGCCTTGTCACTGGGGTCATTATGTGACTGCAGTGTGATCTCGTCTCTGGGGTCATTATGTGACTGCAGTGTGATCTCGTCTCTGGGGTCATTATGTGACTGCAGTGTGATCTCGTCTCTGGGGTCATTATGTGGCCTGCAGTGTGGCCTTGTCACTGGGGTCATTATGTGGCCTGCAGTGTGGCCTCGTCTCGGGTCATTATGTGACTGCAGTGTGATCTCGTCTCTGGGGTCATTATGTGGCCTGCAGTGTGGCCTTGTCACTGGGGTCATTATGTGGCCTGCAGTGTGGCCTCGTCTCTGGGGTCATTATGTGACTGCAGTGTGATCTCGTCTCTGGGGTCATTATGTGACCTGCAGTGTGGCCTTGTCACTGGGGTCATTATGTGACCTGCAGTGTGGCCTTGTCACTGGGGTCATTATGTGGCCTGCAGTGTGGCCTCGTCTCTGGGGTCATTATGTGACTGCAGTGTGATCTCGTCTCTGGGGTCATTATGTGACCTGCAGTGTGGCCTTGTCACTGGGGTCATTATGTGACCTGCAGTGTGGCCTTGTCACTGGGGTCATTATGTGACTGCAGTGTGATCTCGTCTCTGGGGTCATTATGTGGCCTGCAGTGTGGCCTCGTCTCTGGGGTCATTATGTGGCCTGCAGTGTGGCCTCGTCTCTGGGGTCATTATGTGACTGCAGTGTGATCTCGTCTCTGGGGTCATTATGTGACTGCAGTGTGATCTCGTCTCTGGGGTCATTATGTGGCCTGCAGTGTGGCCTTGTCACTGGGGTCATTATGTGACTGCAGTGTGATCTCGTCTCTGGGGTCATTATGTGGCCTGCAGTGTGGCCTTGTCACTGGGGTCATTATGTGGCCTGCAGTGTGGCCTTGTCACTGGGGTCATTATGTGGCCTGCAGTGTGGCCTTGTCACTGGGGTCATTATGTGACTGCAGTGTGATCTCGTCTCTGGGGTCATTATGTGACTGCAGTGTGATCTCGTCTCTGGGGTCATTATGTGACTGCAGTGTGATCTCGTCTCTGGGGTCATTGTGTGGCCTCGTCTCTGGGGTCATTATGTGACTGCAGTGTGATCTCGTCTCTGGGGTCATTATGTGACCTGCAGTGTGGCCTTGTCACTGGGGTCATTATGTGGCCTGCAGTGTGGCCTCGTCTCTGGGGTCAGTATGTGGCCTGCAGTGTGGCCTTGTCACTGGGGTCATTATTTGGCCTGCTGTGTGGCCTTGTTTGTAGGGTCATTATGTGGCCTGCAGTGTGACCTCGTCACTGGGGTCATTATGTGGCCTCGTCTCTGGGGTCATTGTGTGGCCTCGTCTCTGGGGTCATTATGTGGCCTGCAGTGTGGCCTTGTCACTGGGGTCATTATGTGACCTGCAGTGTGGCCTCGTCTCGGGTCATTATGTGACCTGCAGTGTGACCTCGTCGTGGGTCATTATGTGACCTGCAGTGTGGCCTCGTCTCTGGGGTCATTATGTGGCGTGCAGTGTGGCCTCGTCTCGGGTCATTATGTGACCTGCAGTGTGATCTCGTCTCTGGGGTCATTATGTGGCCTGCAGTGTGGCCTCGTGTCTGGGGTCAGTGCGTGGCCAGCAGTGTGGCCGTGTCTGGCTTGTCTGCTGGTCAGCCACACGTACCGTCCGCCCTGCGAACAATATATATATATATATATATATATATATATATATATATATATATATATATATATATATATATATACTCGTCAGTCTTACGTACCTCCGAGCCTGACGTTACGACCCTTGAGCACGACGGTACGACCCTTGTGCTCGAAGCTACGATCCTTCGTTACGGTGACTTTGCGTGTAACTAAACCCATAAAGGTTATGTCTTGAGGGCAGGCCAATATATCTGAGGGTCGTATCGACGTGGTCAAGGGTCGCACCGTTGTGTTTAAGGGTCGTTACAACGTACTTAAAGCTGTTGATATTAGTCGTACTAGAAATTTTACAAGACCTAAGAGTTATCACTGATCTGGATTATTTAATCTACATGTAGACGTTGGCCCTTAAGATGTAGGAATATGTGATTCAGGAAGTCTTAGATGTATGTTTTGGTTTTGCTGGTAACGGTAGCGTTAATATTGTTACTGTTAATTATGAAGGAAGATGATGATGTTGATGAGTGATACTGATTGTGGTGTAAATAGTTAACGTTAATATTATGAGAACCAAGAATAGTGGCTTTGAGGAGGAGGAGGATGAGGGATGATAATGGCGGTGATGATGAGAGATGATAAAGGTTAGGATAAAGAGGGATATAATGTCGACTTACATCCATAACGTGCTAAGAGTGAGTCATAACAGTATGATGAGGGAGGGAGGGAGGGCAAGTGTGAAAGTGTGTGTGTGTGTGTGTGTGTGTGTGTGTCTGTGTGAGGGTCAGGTTGTGGAGGCGCGGGCTGGGGTAACCTTCAGGACCTGGTGCTGGTGTAGATAACGTGTTGTGTCCCCCCACACACACCACCCGGGCAGGAAGATGGTGTAGGGTGTGGCGGGCACAGTGCCACGTGTCCTGTGACTGTGTACACACATCTGGGACGACCCCGACCCACAGTATCAATGAATATGCGCCTACCACCCAGACCCACCTGAGTGAGGCATTACGTCCATATTGACAGTGTGAGCACGTGAGCGGTACAGACCTTGGGTGACGAGACGCGATCCGAGGGTAAGATAAACCTGACCTTTCTCCTGACGGTGAGGACGGACCAAGGTCAGTCCGTCGCGAGCAACCCCCTCGTGTTTGATGGTCCTTACCCTCGGTCCTCAGAGGCTCATTGTGTTGTTATATTTTATTGTTCGCCGTAATGCAGTACTGTGTGGCGGGATGGTTGTTTACGTCCGGGTGTGAAAAGTGTTGTTATTGGGGAGGTCCACCCGGGCGACGCACCTCTGGCGGGGTGGTGGTATATACAGGAGGGCGTCCGTCCCTTCCAGTCATACCTTCCACATGACCCTCGTCGTAAGTCGTCATCAGGCTGGGTGGATGTGATGCAGGCATGGTAGTCCACAGTGTCGTGATGTTCCTCAGTGTGTGGTGACCTACCCGTTACCCCTTCGCTATAACATCACTCATTTCTCTCCCGGATTATTTGATATGATTTAGTATGGTTGGTGGAGGACGAGATGGAGGATGGGTTCGATTCCAGCGGGTAAAGTTGCGTCATTTGTGAGCGGCGGAGGCAGCGAGCGCGAGGCTTGGTGGTGGTGTAAGCTGGGTAGTCCGAGCCTCGGAGGTGGCTGGACTGTGTCTAACTTGAAGGAGCAGCTTGATCCTCATTATCTCAAGACTGTTTGTATCGTATGACTGATTGTCTCCGGCTCTCATCCTCCATGACCAGAGGTGTGCACGAATCGTCAGAGGAAGTTCCGAGTTGAGATGGATCCTCTCCGATGTATAGCTAGTCACTGGAAACTATAGAATCACAAGTTGAATTGATATTATATTTTCGAAACCTGTTCAGGTTACTGTGGGAAGGTGTTCAGAGGTGGAGGGTAGTGTGGGGCCACAGTACCTGGAGGTAGCAGGGGCCTGCCTGTACACACCACAGTCCTCAGTGCAGTATAGAACATTTCCCCCGCTGGTGCTGGACCACACACGCCACGATTACTGCCAGTGTGTGAGGCACAGTGTGGGCTCCAGCGTTACTCCCACCAACGCAAACCAATTTTTGTTGTTGTATTACTGCTCGCGTGAGGGAGGTGGACGTATTGTGTCCCCCGGCGTATGGTGTTTCCTGTCGTTGAAATTGTGCGTTGTTTATTTATTCATGAAACGCAGCAGGCGCGTAGCTGGGCTGGCTGTTGTTGTCTGTATAGAGTCAAGGATATGTTGTTGTAGGGTTCCAATACTCGTTCCCTTCTTCGGATATTTATAGGAATATCACAGGACAACGATCGCTCGTCTTTATATTCCATGACTCTCTAGTGGTTGTGAATATTATTGTATACTACTCTTTATCTTGGACCTGTATGTATACCACGTTTACCCCTCTCAACACACACACACACACACACACACACACACAGCCTAAGCCAGGTGTGTGTGTGTGTGTGTGTGTGTGTGTGTGTGTTAACACTCCATAGTGAGGTAGGCAGGGTAGATGCGCACGCAGTTTAACCTGATGTCGTCGATATTTTTGTTGACATATATTGGTGGTGAGGTGAGGGGGTTGAGATGTAGTGGCCAGGGGTTCATGTGGTCAGCCGCTCCCTCGCCGGTCTGATGTTATCGCTACACGTAAGTGGTTATGACTCCTTCATCATGACGGTTACGACCCTTCGGTACGACACTCCCCCAACCTCTCTGCATGATAGCCTTGACCTTTGACCTGACCTTGAACGGTTGGGTGAAAAGCCAGGTTATCCATACTCAAGGGCCACACAGGATGGGTTGACATGCTGCCAGTGTTCACAAGTATAGGTTCCAGTCCTGGTATGTGCCTCCGGAATTATGATGTTGGTGACTGTATGTAGGAGGTTCACAACACGTCAGCTGAGTTTTCCTGGTGTCAGTAATGCTCAGAACCTCACTGGCTGGTGCGTGTGTGTGTAGGCAGGGAGCGTCGGGTCAAGTATGAAGAGATTGGCATGTATAGTCGCTATGTTTAACCCGCCACATGTCTTCAAAGTAACCAACTGTTCGAGTTGACATTTCTGTATGTGATCGAGACCCAGTCTTGGCAGTCGACATACTGTAGTGGTAATGAGGCTATTGTGAGTGGTTATCACCTCAAGTGTGGTTGGTAAAAGTGGTTCTTCTTGGCTTTTTCCAGGTACGTGATGTTGATCCTGCACGACGGGCCTCCCACGTGCACGCCCACACCTGCCACTGCATGTGGGGCAGGTGGGAGGGCGTGGTGTGGGCGGCGACGCGCACCTCCAGCCACGGTGTAAGTGTTGTATGTTTTACCTGCATGTGTGGTGCTGTGTGTGTGTGTGCTAGGGGTGAGGGGGATACGTTACTCTCGTCCCTCCTGGTTTACTCTGTGTGTGTGTGTGTGTGTGTGTGTGTGAGTGTGTGTGTGTGTGAGTGTGTGTGTATGTGTGTAACATTACAATTGTAGCTTACGAAGAGAGAGTTTGACTGCCGTGTTGCTTGTCTATTAACCATGTATATATATATACCATGTCTCAACCATATGTACACACACACATAATATATATATATATATATATATATATATATATATATATATATATATATATATGAGTCAGTTGTTGTTCGCTGATGATACAGCGCTGGTGGCTGATTCATGTGAGAAACTGCAGAAGCTGGTGACTGAGTTTGGTAAAGTGTGTGAAAGAGGAAAGTTAAGAGTAAATGTGAATAAGAGCAAGGTTATTAGGTACAGTAGGGTTGAGGGTCAAGTCAATTGGGAGGTGAGTTTGAATGGAGAAAAACTGGAGGAAGTAAAGTGTTTTAGATATCTGGGAGTGGATCTGGCAGCGGATGGAACCATGGAAGCGGAAGTGGATCATAGGGTGGGGGAGGGGGCGAAAATCCTGGGAGCCTTGAAGAATGTGTGGAAGTCGAGAACATTATCTCGGAAAGCAAAAATGGGTATGTTTGAAGGAATAGTGGTTCCAACAATGTTGTATGGTTGCGAGGCGTGGGCTATGGATAGAGTTGTGCGCAGGAGGATGGATGTGCTGGAAATGAGATGTTTGAGGACAATGTGTGGTGTGAGGTGGTTTGATCGAGTAAGTAACGTAAGGGTAAGAGAGATGTGTGGAAATAAAAAGAGCGTGGTTGAGAGAGCAGAAGAGGGTGTTTTGAAATGGTTTGGGCACATGGAGAGAATGAGTGAGGAAAGATTGACCAAGAGGATATATGTGTCGGAGGTGGAGGGAACGAGGAGAAGTGGGAGACCAAATTGGAGGTGGAAAGATGGAGTGAAAAAGATTTTGTGTGATCCGGGCCTGAACATGCAGGAGGGTGAAAGGAGGGCAAGGAATAGAGTGAATTGGATCGATGTGGTATACCGGGGTTGACGTGCTGTTAGTGGATTGAATCAGGGCATGTGAAGCGTCTGGGGTAAACCATGGAAAGCTGTGTAGGTATGTATATTTGCGTGTGTGGACGTGTGTATATACATGTGTATGGGGGTGGATTGGGCCATTTCTTTCGTCTGTTTCCTTGCGCTACCTCGCAAACGCGGGAGACAGCGACAAAGCAAAAAATATATATATATATATATATATATATATATATATATATATATATATATATATATATATATATATATATATATATACCCTAGTTTACGCCAGGTAGCCTCTCATCGACCAGTTCCAGATAGTAAGAGTGGGTTGGTTGTGAGTCGGCTACCCTGTCTGGACTCCAACCCCGGCACGTTAGAGTATTACATACGCCAAAGATATGTACACACACATACACCAACTGTGATGGTAAAAAGTTGTAGTAAACTTACACTTGTGAGTATAACCACAAGTACATGGTTGTTGGTTATGTCTCGCACCCCACTTGGGAGTATAACCACAAGTACATGGTTGTTGGTTATGTCTCGCACCCTGAGCGAGAGATCGCTATTATATGTGTGTGACCCGATTTGGTCTCTGGTAAGGACCGCATGTTCCTGACCCTGGTGTACCATGCACTGCGACACCAGCGCTGCGGTCATGCATGCGTTATAACCTCGATCATTGGTGTAATCATGGACGGTAGACCCTCGTTGTCTGACGGGTAAGGTAGGAATGGAAGAGACTGTGATTGTACAGTGTGTGATGGTCGCTGGCATACAGCCTTGTGACTTTCAACATAGACGGTTGGATCTGTTGTCCTCGACGTACATGGAACCTGATCGTGAGGGGTACGAGGGTGCTGGATGGTTGTCTGGGTTTACGTCACGTGGGTATGTTAGGAAGGTTTACGTCAGGTGGCTGTATTAGGAAGGTTTACGTCAGGTGGCTGTATTAGGAAGATGTTCGTCACATGGCTGTATTAGGAAGATGTACGTCACATGGCTGTATTAGGAAGATGTACGTCACATGGCTGTATTAGGAAGACGTACGTCACATGGCTGTATTAGGAAGACGTACGTCACATGGCTGTATTAGGAAGACGTACGTCACATGGCTGTATCTGGTAAGGTCTTGTGTAGATTCTCAGCTGAAGTTGTTGGTAGGTCATGGGAGGAGAGGAGGGGTAATGCCTTCAACACGACGGTACGACCATTGAGCACGACGCGTCCGTACGACCCTTGGGTAGAACACCATGTCCTTTTGACCTTAGGTGATTGGGTGAGAGGTCAGGCCATCGTACTAGAGGGTCGTATCACCGTGGTCAAGAATGTAGATGTTCTTTTGTTTCTGATCCCAGTGTAGGATCAGGGTTCACGGGTCAGTTTTCCCCGGGACGCCTCATCTGATACCCCGAAGCCCTTGGTAAAATAGCGTTGTGTCAGGTGTTGGGGACGGACTGTTACATAGCATCGTGAACAGTGTACAGAGACTGAGTCACTATGATGTCGGTCTTGTGTGTCTTACGTGTACATGACATTCTGGCTTGGAGGGGGGGGGGGTTGTGTTATCTTCCAGGACCATTTCTCTCCTCTCTCTCTCTCTCTCTCTCTCTCTCTCTCTCTCTCTCTCTCTCTCTCTCTCTCTCTCTCTCTCTCTCTCTCTCTCTCTCTCTCATCCTGGTTGGTTGAGTGTGTCTCGTTCTTAAGCTCAAGGGTCCTCGAGTGGTGTTTATGGTAACAACATGAAGGAGATTGAACTTACATGAAATGCTTTTAGTGTATGTTATCGTAGGAAGGTTTTCAATAGCATTTCTCATGTTTTGTGGGTATGATCTCCACATTGCACCAGGTGGTAATCAAACACTCCTCCCTTGGTGCAGATCAAGCATTAAGCCTTCCAGTATTGTCCACGTGTGTGTGTGTGTGTGGTGTGTGTGTGGTGTGTGTGTGTGGTGTGTGTGTGTGTGTGTGTGTGTGTGTGTGTGTGTGTGTGTGTGTGTGTGTGTGTGTGTGGTGTGTGTGTGTGATGCTGTATCTCTCCCGTCATCGCTCGGGGACACAGGAGTCTTGAGACTTCCCGAGTCGTTTCCCATGTTTTACTGAATGTGTGAGGGAGACCTTCAGTGTATTTTGTGATACATATGTACGTGCAGGAGGAGGAGGAGGAGGAGGAGGAGAGCGAGCGCGCTCCTCCAGGGCCGTACTTCTCACCCTCTCATATTCATGTGTGGGTCATCTAGTTTGCTGGATCCTTGCGACATACTGGATCAAACCCTGCCAGTATTCTGCTCTGTTGAATATGAATGGACGTGGAAATACCGCGAATTGCTACACGTTCCACTGTCTCACATTTACAGCACACATACGTGCCCAGTAAAACGCCTTAGTTATGATATATTTTCGTAAGGTTTGCTCTGCAGTTGTTGGCTATCAGTGCGATATCCGCTTCACTTGTCTGATTCACAATGTACTCCGCCTCACTAGGTTGGAGAGAACCACACTGGAGGCCAGTGGACTTCGTACGGGTTGTTGTTCTTGTGTAGGATCCAGCCTCCTGCTGTGACGGGTGTGTCCTCAGTGCATGTTATGTATTAATCACGGTATGGTCGTAGTTGCTAAAGCCCCTCGTTGAGCCAGGTCGATAACATCACCTTTCATTTTACCTCTGCGTCATCGCATACCTTGCTGGCGAGTGGTGAGACATGATGGGCCACCTCACCGTGGTGCACAAGGTATTATTATCTGTATCTGGTCGTCTTTCACGTAACCATCTCCGGGAAACTTCTTACGAGCGAGGGTATGGAACTGGTATGAATATTATATCTTTATTTAGAGGAATTCTGTCGTTATCTGTCGTTATTCAAGGTTTTGAATGTGGTCGGGGTAATGTCTGTGTGAGGACCCCTGATCAAGTTAAATGGCTATGTGTTGAGTTGTACGTGGCTCTGCCGATAGTGTGGTGAATTGTACTTGGTTCTCCAAGTACAGTGCTTCAGAAGTGTGTGTGTGTGTGTGTGTGTGTGTGTGTGTGAGAGAGAGAGAGAGAGAGAGAGAGAGAGAGAGAGAGAGAGAGAGAGAGAGAGAGAGAGAGAGAGAGAGTGGAGCAGAATGCAGGAACATGACAGGCATTCTTAAAGTTGGGTGGAGCATCAGTTTGTGTTGCTCGTGTTAGTTGTTATGATGATGAGTAATGTTAGCCGTGTGATCACGACGGTGTGCGACGCGTGGACACCTGCATATGACGGGTTGGCCTGAGGAAGTAAGGCTCAGTAGGCAGTTGAAGCCGTCAGTACTCCAGGGTTGTAGGTTGTAGCTCAGATGAGTCGCCATCGTGTTGTAGGTGTTGTCGGGCACGTCAGGGTAGGGATGTGCTCTTTGGTACGTAATGTTAACTCGTACATGAAGGTGGAGTCCCTGCTCTCGCTTGTGTTGACCTTCACTTCCTTCCTTCACACGCGGGTGTACAACATACCCGGTCTTGACTGTCTGTCACAGTAAAACACGACCTTTTATCATTCAGTTTCACGTCTCCTGGTCGTCAGGGAATGGTATGTTCTGCTTAGATAACATTTTACGCCTTGCCATAGTATACAATATACGCTGGGCATTGTGTTGTCACTCCTGCTGTATCGCGGGTGTTTCATGTGTAGGCGGGGTGGCGACGGGAATGAATAAAGGCAGCAAGTATGAATTATGTACATTGTATATATGTATATGTCTGTGGATGTATATATATGTATACGTTGCAATGTATAGGTATGTATATGTGCGTGTATGGACGTGTATGTATATACATGTGTATGTGGGTGGGTTGGGCCATTCTTTCGTTTGTTTCCTTGTACTCCCTCGCTAACGCGGGAGACAGCGACAAAGTATAATATATATTTTGTGTGATCGGGGCCTGAACATGCAGGAGGGTGAAAGGAGGGCAAGGAATAGAGTGAATTGGAGCGATGTGGTATACCGGGGTTGACGTGCTGTCAGTGGATTGAATCAAGGCATGTGAAGCGTCTGGGGTAAGCTATGGAAAGCTGTGTAGGTATGTATATTTGCGTGTGTGGACGTATGTATATACATGTGTATGGGGGGGGTTGGGCCATTTCTTTCGTCTGTTTCCTTGCGCTACCTCGCAAACGCGGGAGACAGCGACAAAGTATAATAATAAAAAAAAAATATATATATATATATATATATATATATATATATATATATATATATATATATATATATATATATATATATATATATATATATTGTTACGAACGTGTGCCCACATGTTCGTGTATATAACGTGTTCCCATCAAGCATTAGGCTTAATAATTTGATTTTGAAGCCAGATGGTCATTTGTCCTTGAGCACCCCGACCCTTCTCCGAGGCGGGAGATTAAGATGTCAATCAGCTGCGGAATATTTCACCACCGTACGGGACATGTCATCGCTGCAGGTTTAAACAAGAGGGAGGGTGATCTACGCAGATTGTGCGACGGATCCTCCAACCAATCAGAATTGCTCTTAGTCCTATAGCCAATCAAGGGTAGCGTTACAGCCTAGCAGGGTGAACGCTTGTCTTTACTGTAATATATACCCATGACACCCGCTGAGATTCCTCTCTCTCTAGCCCAGCGAGGTAAGTGGTCCACCCCTGCTGTAAGCCTGTAAGCCCTGCTGTGCTGTAAGCCTGTAAGTCCGTTACCCGAGTACTGTGCTATAAGCCTGTAAGTCCGTTATAATTATCAGTGTAATGTTATCGAAGAACTGCCTTAGAGGAAAGAGAACTCCTGGCTTGAAATCTTATCTGGAATGTTAAGTCATGTATAAATGTTATCTTCATGTTCAATGTTAAACTCATTTTTCAATGTTAACGTAATGTTTCATGCTTGATTTATGTGCCTATCTTTTTACACTTGAATTCTTTCATTATAAGTAGATTTAATGTAATGCTGGTCTTTAATTCAATCCCATAACTTTATGATTGTGTTATCCCGTTGTGAAACAACAAATCTATAACGTCCTTGCAAGACAAGGATCAGTAGTATTTGTAACATATATGTTACTGGCGACCTTGCCTGAATAAGTGTTGAGTTCGTAACAATATATATATTGGAAGGTCAATAATCATATGATACAAACTTTAGCACATTATTATTTTACTCATGATGGAACATCAGACATTGTCATTGTCCCTGAGGTTTATGGCTGGAATATATACTGTGTTACTGTGTCCTAGTGAGTATTGGATATGTATAGTGAGGGGGGTTTTCCTGGGGTGCACCTAGATCGGTGGATCGGTTCCTGATATGTTTGATGTACGATGGGCTTTGACTGTGGCCGTCCGTCCGTTAGCCGACGTAAGCGTGGGAGAAGTCGTGGCCGTCCGTCCGTTGGCCGACGGTAGTGTGAGAGAAGTCGTGGGCGTCCGTCCGTTGGCCGACGGTAGTGTGAGAGAAGTCGTGGGCGTCCGTCCGTTGGCCGACGGTAGTGTGGGAGAAGTCGTGGGCGTCCGTCCGTTGGCCGACGTAAGCGTGGGAGAAGTCGTGGGCGTCCGTCCGTTGGGCGAGGCTCGGGGTGGGAGAAGCGTAGCGTGTGTGTGTGTGTCTCAAGCCATCCCACATGCAGGAGGGCTCACGCTGAGGTTATGGTGATGTGCTCGAGGGAAGGAGTGTGGCGGTGTTGGGTATGAGTGAGGAGGGAGACTGGGGGGGCGGCGCGTGGGAGACCAAACTGGACGGTGCTGATGAACTGGCCTGTCTGGCCTGGCCGGTGCTCCCCCTTCGTCCCTCCTGCCAAGCCAGCACTCCTCAGGGGAACTAGACACCACTCGGTGTCCCTCCTGGTGCTGGATGGTCTGGTGTGGCGGCCTGCTTGCTCCTCACCCGCGCCTCTCACTCCCTCCCCGTCCCTTTGTGGCCTCCCCCAGGAATGCTGTAAGGCCGTCAGCGGGAGCCGACTATGCATATTTTTCCTCTCTGCTCATTGCTGATCTCCCATGATAATTACCTCTCACTTTAGACGTGTTGCTCTGTGAAAACAGTTTTCTTCTCCCCCCTTGTAATGATACTAGTTTATTTTTTTCTTATCATTTATTCTTTGGTTTATTCATGAGAGCACAGCAGAGCCAGGCCACCTGTACCACATTACACGCTGCTGGTTTACTGTCCTGTACCCACTGGTACCAGACATCAGGTAACTGCTGTGAATGTCACTGGTTTACTTTGGCTGTATCCACCTGTACACACAGAGACCCTGGGTTTACTTGACTGTACCCACCTTTACCACATAGAGACCGTGAGTTTACTTGGTTGTACCACATAGAGACCGTGGGTTTACTTGGCTGTACCACATAGAGACCATGGGTTTACTTGACTGTACCACATAGAGACTGTGGGTTTACTTGACTGTACCACATAGAGACCGTGGGTTTACTTGGCTGTACCACATACAGAACTTGGGTTTACTTGACTGTACCACATAGAGACGGTGGGTTTACTTGACTGTACCACATAGAGACCGTGGGTATACTTGGCTGTACCACATAGAGACCGTGGGTTTACTTGGCTGTACCACATAGAGACCGTGGGTATACTTGGCTGTACCACATAGAGACCGTGGGTTTACTTGGCTGTACCACATAGAGACCGTGGGTTTACTTGGCTGTACCACATAGAGACCGTGGGTTTACTTGGCTGTACCACGTAGAGACCGTGGGTATACTTGGCTGTACCACATAGAGACCGTGGGTATACTTGGCTGTACCACATAGAGACCGTGGGTTTACTTGACTGTACCACATAGAGACGGTGGGTTTACTTGACTGTACCACATAGAGACCGTGGGTATACTTGGCTGTACCACATAGAGACCGTGGGTTTACTTAGCTGTACCACATAGAGACCGTGGGTATACTTGGCTGTACCACATAGAGACCGTGGGTTTACTTGGTTGTACCACATAGAGACCGTGGGTTAACTTGGCTGTACCACATAGAGACCGTGGGTTTACTTAGCTGTACCACATAGAGACCGTGGGTATACTTGGCTGTACCACATAGAGACCGTGGGTTTACTTGGCTGTACCACATAGAGACCGTGGGTATACTTGGCTGTACCACATAGAGACCGTGGGTTTACTTAGCTGTACCACATAGAGACCGTGGGTTTACTTGGCTGTACCACATAGAGACCGTGGGTTTACTTGACTGTACCACATAGAGACCGTGGGTTTACTTGGCTGTACCACATAGAGACCGTGGGTTTACTTGGCTGTACCACATAGAGACCGTGGGTTTACTTGGCTGTACCACATAGAGACCGTGGGTATACTTGGCTGTACCACATAGAGACCGTGGGTTTACTTGGTCGTATCCACCTGCACTGTGAGGTTGACGGTATACCGGGTTCTACCCAGCAGCCACGCTGTTAAGGTTACCGGTAAACCAGATTGTAGCCACGTGTACCACATTGGAGGGCGGTTTTACCTGGGTGTACCCACCTGCACCACACACTGTAGGTCACCAGTTCACCTGACTCCTCTCACCTTCACCTGGGTTCACCTTTTTTTTTGGGGGGGGTGAGGATGGGGTTAGCCCCGTGTACCACACGGCCAGCGGGAGGTTCTCCTACTGGTGGTAATGATTGACAAGAAAAGGGAAAGTAACTGTAGCTTCTCGAGCACGACGGTACGACCCAGGGGCACGACGGTATACGACCCAGGGGCACGACGGTATACGACCGAGGAGCACGACGGTATACGACCCAGGAGCACGACGGTATACGACCCAGGGGCACGAAGGTATACGACCCAGGGGCACGACGGTATACGACCCAGGGGCACGACGGTACGACCCAGGAGCACGACGGTATACGACCGAGGGGCACGACGATACGACCCAGGAGCACGACGATACGACCCATGAACACGATGGTACGCTTTAACACAACGGCACGACCCATGAACACGATGGTACGATCCTTGGGCACGACGGTACGACCCTTGGGCACGACGGTACGACCCTTGGGCACGATGGTAGCACCCATAAGCACGACGATACGACCTTTTGACCTGACCCTGAAGGACCGTAACCTTCATATAGTGTCACCATGTATGGAGGCACACCAGCCTTTATGTACAGACTCCATAACTTCCATATAGAGGCATCGTAGCCTATATGTAGAGGCATCATGACTTTCATTCATAGGCATTATAACCTTTAGTTAGCGTCAATATGGTATCCATGTACAGTCATCATAGCCTCCATGTAGAGTCATCATAGCCTCCACTTAGGGCATCTTAGCTCAGGTGAGTCACCATAGCCCCCATGTTGAGGCATCATAGTCCCCATGTAGAGGCACCATATTGTTCATACAGTGGCGTCGTTACGTCCAGTTAGAGGCACCATATAGTTACCATTGCCTCCACACCGTGAGGCGTACGTGGCCTGTGAAGTAAGATGGAGTAATTGACCATCATGGTGTTCGTATGTCACCAGAGCTATGGTAACCAGATGCAGGAGGTCTGGGCGCATCCGTACACCGCTGAAGGCCACAAGTCTGGCCAGGCTGCTTTCCCTTTCATCGTGAGTCCATGACGTCGAGGACAAGGCGGGAGATAACCATCAGATAGATCATGAGCGAGTCGTGGGTGACACGTCTCGTAAGGTCGGGGCGAGGGAAAGGTGAGGTGGAGGAGAACCCTGAGGGAGGCATGACGGAGGAGAAGGGGGTTAGCGTGAGGGGCTGGAGTGTGTGGGGTGGAGGGACGCACTCGGACGCAGAGAGAGAGAGAGAGAGAGAGAGAGAGAGAGAGAGAGAGAGAGAGAGAGAGAGAGAGAGAGACGTTGACACAAGGAGGACTGACCCAGAGGTCGTTCAAGGTCATTTTTGGCTGTGTGTTGCGAGGAAGGGGGGGGGGGGGGAAGAAGATGTTGGTTCGTGAGGAAGTTGGTGGAGCATCAGACACGAATGTCGTCACGGGTGTATGGGCGCAGGTCTACTGAAGGGTTTCAGTGGTCGCTGGGAAGTGATGATGTGGGCCAGCCAGCCAGCCAGACGAGAGGTGGGTTAGTGATCTGGTGCTGCTGTGCCTCCCGTCCTGCATGACGCAGGTCGGTGGTGCCTGATGACTTGAGGTAGGACACCACCACGGTGTCATGATCATAGTTTGATGTGGGGTGGGGTCAGGTGCTCAGGCTACCAGGCATGTAGGTCTCTCTCTCTCTCTCTCTCTCTCTCTCTCTCTCTCTCTCTCTCTCTCTCTCTCTCTCTCTCTCTCTCTCTCTCTCTCTCTCTCTCTCGTGGTATTACGAGCATAAATGCATAAACTCACGAAGAGAAAATAATGATTGTCATCAGTAGGTATGTGTGGAGGGTGGGACCCAGGCGATCCTGTATTAGCTCACATCTTGTGTGGTATGACCAGGCGAGGGCTGGTCACCATGACCCCCGGACTGGAAGGTCAGGTGACCTGGGTGGTGCACATCTTGCCAGGAAGCCCTGTAGCACCTGTGGCCCGCGGGGGAGGGAAGGAGGGAGGGCATCTACTTTGCCAACTGAATTGTTCGCCATACTAATCGCTCTTGAGCAGGTTAAAATCACTGCCACAGACAGTTTAATTATCACTGATTCTTTACCTTCACTACTTGCCCTTAACACCACGAGATCAGAATGTAACATGCTGGTCTCTGAACCAAACACAAATACTCAGACATTATTGCTCAAGGGATTCAAATCAAATTGATATGGACTGCCTCTCATACAGGCCTCCGTGAGCATGACAAAGCTGATGCTTGAGCCAAACTTACATTTAGTAAAGGTGATGATGAAAACAAAATTGGGTTGTCAATTAGAAGCCTCAAAACTGCATTTAGAAAGGAAACTAACTGACCTCATTGAAGCACGAAGACGAGTTCAGATAAGCATGAGTAGAAACATTTTCCATCACAGTTAGAGTGAAGATGTAAACAACGATCGTTTGGCCAGTCACGAGGTGACCTGCTGGAGTGACCGAGGGTAATAACTACATGACTGCAAGTTGTTCTGTAATGTCTCTGCAGAGAGAGTCTTTCTCTCATGTCATCAGTTATAACACTATCAGGTAGTCTGCTACAGTGTTGTATTAGTCTCTGTGTCTGTGTTGTACCCTTCATCAGTACGTTGTGCCCCGGGATGATACAGGTTTACAACAGAATAATACGAGGAGTCGTGGGTGGAGATGCGAGTGATGATCCCAGTCATCCAAGTCTCAAAGTAAACTTTAGATTGCATCGTGCAGTATAAAGGTGTGTGTGTGTGCGTGTGTAGGTTGCAGCCATTTTTACCTTGCTGTCTTTGTGACGAGTCCCTCCCTCCCAGCATGGCTGGTTCCTCCCTCCCACCATGGCTGGTTCCTCCCTCCCACCATGGCTGGTTCCTCCCCCACAGCATGGCTGGTTCCTCTCTCCCCCACAGCATGGCTGGTTCCTCCCTCCCCCACAGCATGGCTGGGTATTCTTAGAAAAGCTTCCTCGCGCTCTGAAATGAACGGGTGAGGCTCACAGACGAGGCAGGAGTGGTAGATTGTCAAGTGGAAACGTACAGTATACTGTGCCGCGATACTGCAGGGTTGGAGGGGATTTATATTAGGAAAGAAGAGTGGCTAAGTTTCTTGTGTGTGTGTCTGTGTGTGTGTGTGTGTGTGTGTGTGTGTGTGTGTGTGTGTAATTACTGATTGGTAATGACCTGTTTGCATGGTACAGGGAGAGAGTTGTAAGCTTGTGGGAGCCGCATGCCTTTACTTTCTCTACTGTCTTACGTTTAGAATTGTGTATGTTTCTGTTTACAGTCACAGTTTCAACATTCATTTCGTCCATTTAGTCATTCATCCATTTGTCATGATTGGTCCATTCGTCCATTTAGTCATAAGCTGTACAATTAACGTACTAACATCTTTTTTTTTTAACGTCTCTTTCCTAATTTCATACATTAGCCACAGGTTATTATCCTATCTTCCATTTTTCGAAGGACCGTTCACTTCTGGCGTCATCCAACTGATTTTATAAACACGTAAAAATCGTGGTCATGTTTTCCCTTACTCGTCTCTCTTCCATGATGGGTAGGCTCGGTTCTCTTAATTCTCATACCGTCTGTGTTGCCCTCGTCTGGTCCGTCTTGTAACCACAGTGAGCCTCCTTAGGTGAAGTAACCAATCTGGAGAAGTAGACTCTAGATTTGATGTATATTTCCTTACCTATACACTGAATGGTATATTTCCTTACCTATATACTGAATGGTATATTTCCTTACCCATATACTGAATGGTATATTTCCTTACCTATATACTGAATGGTATATTTCCTTACCTATATACTGAATGGTATATTTCCTTACCTATATACTGAATGGTATATTTCCTTACCCATATACTGAATGATATATTTCCTTACCTATATACTGAATGGTATATTTCCTTACCTATATACTGAATGGTATATTTCCTTATCTATATACTGAATGGTATATTTCCTTACCTATATACTGAATGGTATATTTCCTTACCCATGTACTGAATGGTATATTTCCTTACTTATATACTGAGTGGTATATTTCCTTACCTATATACTGAATGGTATATTTCCTTACCCATATACTGAATGGTATATTTCCTTACCTATATACTGAATGGTATATTTCCTTACCTATATACTGAATGGTATATTTCCTTACCCATATACTGAATGGTATATTTCCTTACCCATATACTGAATGGTATATTTCCTTACCTATATACTGAATGGTATATTTCCTTACCCATATACTGAATGGTATATTTCCTTACCTATATACTGAATGGTATATTTCCTTACCCATATACTGAATGGTATATTTCCTTACCCATATACTGAATGGTATATTTCCTTACCCATATACTGAATGGTATATTTCCTTACCTATATACTGAATGGTATATTTCCTTACCTATATACTGAATGGTATATTTCCTTACCTATATACTGAATGGTATATTTCCTTACCCATATACTGAATGGTATATCCCTTACCTATATGCTGAATGGTATATTTCTTTACCTATATACTGAATGGTATATTTCCTTACCCATATACTGAATGGTATATTTCCTTACCCATATACTGAATGGTATATCCCTTACCTATATGCTGAATGGTATATTTCTTTACCTATATACTGAATGGTATATTTCCTTACCTATATCCTGAATGGTATATTTCCTTACCCATGTACTGAATGGTATTCTTATATTGAACAGCAGAGAGATTGTTTGCAGAGCTCCTGATGTGGGACTTTCTCGACAGGTTCGGGACATTGTCGTCTCCTCCCAAGTTCCCCCTTGACGTAGAGATTACTGTAGCTTACTCACTGCTTGATTGATAGATTGGTATTGAGGGTGTTTCAGTGTACCTCATTCCCCTTACCTTGCTTTTACTTTTTCTTTTACGTTGGCGGCTCCAGTCACGGACACAAGTCTACATCAAGGCCGGGTCTTAACTGAAATATAGAGTGAACTATGAAACGGATAAAGAAATGATGAAGAAAAGTATTAACGGATTTTGTAGGAAGTGAAAAACCCGCTTTTAAGATATGCCAGATCATAGTTATTGGGAAAGTCATGAGAAGGTAGAGAGTTCCAAAGCTTCGAGGTGGAGGGAAAGAAAAAATTATCAAAGCGGCCCACCCATGAGTTGCCAACGGCCACACAGTAATCATGTGACGCAGCAGCTTGCCGAGTATTGTGTGGTCTAGCTAGTGGTGGGGGCACACTAACAGCCAGCTCTCGGGAACACAAACCAAAGTAATACCTATAGAAGAGGGAAAGTGAACCAACATTGTGACGTACGGCAAGGTGGGTCAAGTTTGAAGTTAGTCTGGGTGAGTTTATAAGTCTGACTGCTGTCGACTCAACTCTGTCAAGTAAGGATGCAGAGCTAAAACCACCCCAGATATGAGAGCAGTACTCCATACAAGGACGAGTCAGTCCTTTGTATAAACGGAGCAACTGTTTAGGAGAATAGTAGTTTCGACATCGAAGCAGGACACCCAGTTTTTCAGAGGCAGACTTAGCTATTCCTGTAGAGTGGGGATTCCAAGAAAGATTGGATGTTGTAGTAATACCAAGTATGTTCACTGAGTCAAGAGGTGGAATTACATAACTGTCAAAGGAGAGACGAGAATTGTGAAGCGTTTGCGAGAGAGAAATGGGTAGAAACTGGTTCTTCGAGGCATTAAGCTTAACACGATTTTGTCAACCCCACTGAGATAACCTGTCCAAGTCTTGAATTAATTGAGGAAGCTGTGTCAAAACGAGAGTTGAACTTCATCAACCATATATCAGATCAACTTTGCAGGTTGTTTGGGTCCTTGTATTGGTTCATGCAACCCTTATCTGTTCTGCCTGCCTTATGCCTTTGGCATCACCGGCAAACATAGTATAATCTCTGATAAGTCTATCGACATGGATCGAAAAGAGTAATGGGCCCAGAATAGAACCCTTTGACACGCCACTGGTGACCTCAACCCGTTTGAGAAGACTTCCCTGATGATTCGTCCATTGTTCCATTTGACTAAGGTGATGTGTGTGTCTGTAAGGAGTCTCCTGACCTCACCAGCCTCCTGCGTGGTACAGTTCTGGTCAGATGCCTTTCGACGCATCAGGTACAGACGACCCACCCAGACTCTTCCTGTGTTTAACACGGAGCTCACTCTTCCTGAAGCGCTGTTGTCTTTAACTTAGTTTTTCCCTCTACAAGGAACCATCCAGTTGCCTTCCCATTACACTTTCAGACCTCACTTGTCTGGGAGACGGGTCTGTAGTGCAGCGCCTCGTCTCTGTTTCCTTATATTTATAGACGGTGTGACATTTGCCCTCCACTCTCTTGCCTCTGTTCCTGTCTTCTGAGAAGGTAGTTTGTGTGGTTACTCTGTGTATGTTACTGGGAGCGAGTTCAACGCTCTGTGGGTATGATTATTGCGTTTGCGGTGGTGCTTGTGTAAGTGTGAGGTGTGTAAGTGTTTGGCTTGCGTTGTGGGTACGGAGTTCTTGGTATTTCCGACCGCAGTACACCCAGACTTGTGTACATACTGGTGATGACACGGTGAAGTACAGGATATGTGCCAGGTGATGATGTCACCTGTGGAGCAAGTGTATGGTATGGTTGTGATAATGCGCTGCAGGATGTGTGTGTGTGTGTGTGTGTGTGTGTGTGTGTGTGTGTGTGTGTGTGTGTGTGTGTGTGTGTGTCTGTCTGTCTGTCTGTCTGTCTGTGTGTGGGGTCGAGGACTAGTATGTGAGGTGTGTCTGCTGATGTGGGGCAATGTGAGGTGTCTCTGCTGATGTGGGGCAATGTGAGGTGTGTCTGCTGATGTGGGGCAATGTGAGGTGTGTCTGATGATGTGGGGCAATGTGAGGTGTGTCTGCTGATGTGGGGTAATGTGAGGTGTGTCGTGATGTGTAATGTGAGGTGTGTCTGCTGATGTGGGGTAATGTGAAGTGTTTCTGCTGATTTGGGGTAATGTGAGGTGTGTCTGCTGATGTGGGGCAGTGTGATGATGTTGGGGTATGTGAGGTGTGTAGTATATTGTAGGTATGTCCAGCTAGTGATGTGATGTGATATGTGTGTGTGGCTTGTGTTGAACACACTTTGGGAGAGTGTTGTTATGGGGGCTGTGTGTACCTGATCCAGCCAAGTAGACTGTGAATAAGTTAATGATAATAGAGAGATAGAGAGATTGTTTAGAGAAATATTAGGTGTGTCTTTGTGTTGGGGTTATGTAGTGAGTAACAGTGTACATGTATAGTGATATGATGAGGCACGTAGTACGTACAGGTGTTGGGAAGTACATGGTAGGTTTATTGCCATGAAGCTCAGGCCGTACTTACAATGACCACCTGGTGAAGAAGTACGTAAAGCTTTACAAGGTGATACATGGAGTGCTAAATGTGAGGTATTGCAGTATAGAGGCTCTTGTGGGATGGCGAAGTAATGATGAGGTACGTTACATAGCCAGTTTATTTTTTTATGCAGATAAAGTGCGTAAGACAAGAGAACAAATGGGAACATCGGTGAAGGGGGCTAATGGGGAGGTGATAACAAGTAATGGTGATGTGAGAAGGGTATGAAGTGAGTATTTTGAAGGTTTGTTGAATGTGTTTGATGATCGAGTGGCAGATATAGGGTGTTTTGGTCGAAGTGGTGTGCGAAGTGAGAGGGTCAGGAGAATGATTTGGTAAACAGAGAAGAGGTAGTGAAGGCTTTGCCGAAGATGAAAGCTGGCAAGGCGGCGGGTTTGGATGGTATTGTTGTGGAATTTATTAAAAAAGGGGGTGACTGTGTTGTTGACTGGTTGGTGCCTGAGGATTGGCGGAATGCATGCAAAGTGCCATTGTACAAAGGCAAAGGGGATAAAGGTGTGTTCAAATTGCAGAGGTATAAGTTTGTTGAGTGTTCCTTGGAAATTATATGGGAGGGTATTGATTGAGAGGGTCAGGGCATGTACAGAGCATCAGATTGGGGAAGAGGAATGTGGTTTCAGAAGTGGTAGAGGATGTGTGGATCAGGTGTTTCCTTTGAAGAATGTATGTGAGAAATACTTAGAAAAACGGATGGATTTGTATGTAGCATCTATGGATCTGGAGAAGGTATATGATAGAGTTGATAGAGATGCTCTGTGGAAGGTATTAAGAGTATTGGTGTGGGAGGTAAGTTGCTAGAAGCAGTGAAAAGTTTTTATCGAATATGTAAGGCATGTGTACGAGTGGGAAGAGAGGAAAGTGATTGATTCCCAGTGAATGTCGGTTTGCGGCAAGGATGCGTGATGTCTCCATGGTTGTTTAATTTGTATATGGATGGGGTTGTTTGGGAGTGAATGCAAGAGTATTGGAGAGAGGGGCAAGTATGCAGTCTGTTGTAGATGAGAGAGCTTGGGAAGTGAGTCAGTGGTTGTTCGCTGTTGATGCAGCGCTGGTAGCTGATTCGGGTGAGAAACTGCAGAAGCTGGTGACTGAGTTTGGTGAAGTGTGTGAAAGAAGAAAGCTGAGAGTAAATGTGAATAAGAGCAAGGTTATTAGATTCAGTAGGGTTGAGGGACAAGTGAATTGGGAGGTGAGTTTGAATGGAGAAAAACTGGAGGAAGTGAAGTGTTTTAGATATATGGGAGTGGATTTGACAGCGGATGGAACCATGGAAGCGGAAGTGAGTCTCAGGGTGGGGGAGGGGGCGAAGGTTCTGGGAGCGTTGAATAATGTGTGGAAGGCGAGAACGTTATCTCGGAGAGCAAAAATGGGTATGTTTGAAGGAATAGTGGTTCCAACAATGTTGTATGGTTGTGAGGCATCGGCTATAAATAGGGTTGTGCGGAGGAGGGTGGTTGTGTTGGAAATGAGATGTTTGAGGACAATATGTGGTGTGAGGTGGTTTGATCAAGTAAGTAATGAAAGGGTAAGAGAGATGTGAGGTAATAAAAAGAGTGTGGCTGAGAGAGCGGAAGATTGTGTATTGAAATGGTTTAGTCACATGGAGAGAATGAGTGAGGGAAAGATCGACAAAGAGGATATATGTATCAGAGGTGGAGGGAACGAGGAGAAGTGTAAGACCAAATTGGAGGTGGGAGGATGGAGTGAAAAAGATTTTGAGAGATCGGGGCCTGAACATGCAGGAGGTTGAAAGGCGTGCAAGGAATAGAGTGAATTAGAACGATGTGGTATGCCGGGGTCGACGTGATGTGAATGGACTGAACCATGGCATGTGAAGCGTCTGGGGTTAACCATGTAAAGTTTTGTGAGGCCTGGATGTGGAAAGGGAGCTGTGGTCTCGGTGCATTACACATGACAGCTAGAGACTGAGTGTGAAGAAATGTGGCCTTTTGTCTTTCTCAGCGTTACCTTTCGGTGGGAGGGGGGATGCTATTTCATGTGTGGCGGGGTGGCGACGGGAATGAATAAAGGCAGCAAATATAAATATGCACATGTGTATATATGTATATGTCTGTATATATGTATATATATATATATATATATATATATATATATATATATATATATATATACATTGAAATGTATGGGTATGTATATGTGCGTGTGTGGACGTGTGTGTATGTGGATGGGTTGGGCCATTCTTTCATCTGTATTTTTGTGCTACCTCGCTAACGCGGGAGACAGCGACAAAGTATAATGCGTCACTTTCCTTGATAACAAGACGCTGGTAAAGAGACGTTAAACTTGGTTTATAGAGGGCGTTGGTGTTGGAGTAACCCTGCCTTGTATTATGGCATCCCACTTGCTTATGATATTTCGTGCTGTACAGAGATCCGGACGTAAGGTGACAGCAACGGTCGTGTTCGTAGCTACCAGCATATTCCTAAATCACGTGAGTGTGTGTGGGTGTGTGTGTGTGTGTGTTTGTGGAGGTATGTGTGTGTGGGTGTGTGTGTGTGTGTGTGTGTGGGTGGGTGGGTGGGTGGGTGGGTGGGTAGATAGGTTAGTTGGCAGTAGATAGATGTATATGGAGATGGATATTTCTCCACTTCAAAAAATTTACTTATTAAAGTTTGTAAAAAAAGAATGTGCAGTGTAGCTTAATGTTCGTACGAGGAGAAGCCATATTGAGAGCCCCAGATGGACTCGTCTGAAGTTCCCAGACTTTGATATATTTGACACCCTCCACAGTGACCTGGAGCCTGACTCACCAGCAGTGGTAGTGTGAAGAAGGTATATGTAAGGGAGTTGTTGAGCAGCATACACTGTACACGTAAGGCTCGTGTTCAGCAACGTACACTATATACGTAATGCTTGTGTTGAGCAGCGTACACTGTACACGTAAGTCTAGTGTTCAACAACGTACACTATATACGTAATGCTTGTGTTGAGCAGCGTACACTGTACACGTAAGGCTAGTGTTCAGCAACGTACACTATATACGTAATGCTTGTGTTGAGCAGCGTACACTGTACACGTAAGTCTAGTGTTCAGCAACCTACACTATATACGTAATGCTTGTGTTGAGCAGCGTACACTGTACACGTAAGTCTAGTGTTCAGCAACGTACACTATATACGTAATGCTTGTGTTGAGCAGCGTACACTGTACACGTAAGTCTAGTGTTCATCAACCTACACTATATACGTAATGCTTGTGTTGAGCAGCGTACACTGTACACGTAAGTCTAGTGTTCATCAACCTACACTATATACGTAATGCTTGTGTTGAGCAGCGTACACTGTACACGTAAGTCTAGTGTTCATCAACCTACACTATATACGTAATGCTTGTGTTGAGCAGCGTACACTGTACACGTAAGTCTAGTGTTCAGCAACCTACACTATATACGTAATGCTTGTGTTGAGCAGCGTACACTGTACACGTTGGGTAATGTAACCATTGTAGTGTGAACTGAGAATTATTATTTTTATTATTATTATTATTATTATTATTATTATTATTATTATTATTATTGTTGTTTTGTTATTATTATTATTATTATTATTATTATTATTATTATTATTATTATTATTACTACTACTACTACTACTACTACTACTACTACTACTACTACTACTACTACTACTACCACTACTACTTTTGGTGCACTTGAGTTGCAGACGGATACTCCAGAGGAGACGTGTAACATAAGGTTTGACTCACATCCGGCAGCTGCTTGTGTGCCTACGCTGCCGGTTTTGCTGTGTCCCTTAGCACCAGCACCAGACAGGCCGCCGCGTGTTGTGTCAACTCCAGCGTCGCCTCATTCCCTGTCTGTTTCCTTCCTCCCGCGGCTACTCCGTGGAGTTTTCTACATTTTCATGACCTCAATTCGTACTGTTTGTGATTAGATATATGGCCGTCACAACCATGGGTCGTACCGCCTCGTTAAGAGTCGCATTGCCATACTCAATAACCCTTCAGCCCCGTGGCCAAGCGTCGTAGCACCGAGTTCAACCGTCGTGCTGCTTTTGAGGTTGGATGTGAACGGAGGGAGGCGGGTGTGGGATGTGCCCGTCTTACATTAGTATGGTGGTTCCCCCCCCCCCCCCCCCCCCCCCCACACACACAACACACAAACCCTGGGGTCTCGCCTCCCCAGACCCACCTCCCTCCCACCAGGGTCATGCTGGTACGAGACGTGCACGCCAGATTGGTGAAGATTGGACCATTTCATTAAGAAGACTTTTCCAATTAATATCTTTTTTTTTTTCATACCACACTGATGGTGGCAGCTGCAGGCGTAACGGTCGCTCACGATGAACTGTATGCAGATCATCATTTACAGCAGCATTACCATTTACAGCAGCATTACCATTTACAGCAGCATTACCATTTACAGCAGCATTACCATTTACAGCAGCATTACCGTAAATTTACAGCAGCATTACCATTTCATTTTTGTAGAGAATTGTTGTCCTTGTGTTGATGTATGTATGTTGGCGATGTTGTAGAAACGCGGATGTGATAGGCAGTTTTAATTGACTGTGTGGTCGTTCAGGACCCAGCAGATGAATATTACTGGTAGTTTACATGTTTAACCGTCAGTGGGATTCAATTGGCGTAGCTTTTGTCGGGTTAAGATGTTTATCAACGGGCATTTTTATCGTATTTCTTTTTTATAATCTTCTGAACAACATGGATTGAGAAGATTTGGACTCAGGGATATTCAGTGTGCACGTTATCCCGTGGAAAGGTTACGCTGGGGTATGTATACATTTACGTTATGTAATTTTTCAAGTCGCCTTCCGAATACAACAGAGGCGATGGCCTTAGGGAGATGGAAGGTGTAGCGGGACTAGACTGACTGCTGAATGAAGATGAATGGGATGACTGTAGTGTGTCGTGTGTGTTGACGAAGGGCAATGCAGATGATTTGTGCACATGTGGTGGGTGGATGGAGGCAGCAAGGTACTTACCGATAGGTTTATGATTGCATGTCACCACGGAAACAGTAAACAGTCACTGTGAAGACCCAGAATGGAACGGAAGCAAAACATCGAAGGACGCAACATGGAAGTAGGTTCAGGCATGTAAGAGGTGGAGAGTGAGGGAGCCTAGCTCAGGCATGTGAGAGGTAGGGAGTGAGGGAGCCTAGCCAGCCAGGTTCAGGCATGTAAGAGGTGGAGGCCTAGCCAGCCAGGTTCAGGCATGTAAGAGAGAGAGAGAGAGTAACATGCTGGACTTTGAAGCCAGACACAACTACTCAGACATTAGTGTTGAACGGATTCTGTTCGAATTTGTTATGGACTGCCTCTCATACAGGCCTCCGTGAGCATGACAAAGCTAATGCTTGAGCCAAACATGCACTTAGTAAAGATGATGTTGAAAACAACGTGTGTTGTCAGTTAGAAGCCTCAGAACTGCAATTAGAAAGGAACTAATTGACCTCATTGAAGCACGAAGACAAGGTCAGCTAAGCATAAGTAAAAATATATATATGGAGAGAGTAATATGATCAGCAGATTACGTGATGATATAACTGCCAGACTAAGACCAGGATGTAGGTGGTATTATCGCTTTGGCCTAACTGGAGATGTTAACCGTGTGAGTTGTAAAGTTTGTGGTCAAAGATTTGGACACAAACTAGAACACTATGTCTTGGAATGTGCAAAAATAGAGCCTTTTAGGATTAGATGGAACCAAACCCTGCAAAGAAATGTCACAATACCTTATTAGTAATAACAAGATACCTGAAATATTAAGTTTGTATCCACTTTTTGCATCTAGTCGATAATACTTATGAGACTATGTAATGTATGTACAGAAATACGAGTCGTAACATCTTATGTAATATCAAGCCACTGGGGTCTGACTATGACCGCTTGTGACCCCTGTAATCCTTTGGCGCTACCACTCACAGCATGAGCATGGGCGGGCACAGGCCGGGGACACCGGCACAAATCAAATCAGAGGTGGAGAATGAGGAAGACGAGCGAGAATGTGTACTGGTGGGACGAAGGCGAGACGCTTGACAAGCAGTGTGCTCACCCGACCGGCCTGGATTGGGTGAGATTTAGTGAAGATACCCACACAAGCTTATTGTCATATCTCCACAGTTCTTAGTATGTAACTAGTTAGAAGAATTATAGTTATGTAATAATGGGTTTACTTGTCCATCTGAGATGGGGGTAGAGTGGCCACCCCTAGTTACGATGTACAGCACCTGCCCTGTGTGTGTGTGTGTGTGTGTGTGTGGGCCTGCCCATCCTGCCGCGCCCCTGCTGGCCACTCTCGCACCAACGCTCCAAACCTTCCTCCTACATCCTCCTCACCCGCGCGCGATTCATGTTGCGTAAAGCTGGGGCTGCCTCGCTGGGGTTATGGTTCGCTGAAACTTGTCTATACAGATTGCCCAGGGCACCTCACCGGCCTGATTCTATTTATCTTTATTTTGTTTCTATTATTTTATTTCTATCTTTATTTTTGATGGTTGGTTTTATGTCGTTGTGTCGTGTTCACGGTGCCCGTGCCGTCGAGGGTGTGTTGGTGTTGTGATGGACTGACAGTCGTCTTGTCATGGATGGTCCAGGTGTCGCTAGGACAGACTCACGCCACTCCGTGACCTGCCCTCTGGAGAGATCGTTATGATGTTGACGTGGAAGATACATACCACCAGCAAAGTCTCACTACACACTGGGTCACGCCTATTGATGAGTCGCTCATGTTTGTTTTTAACTACGGGGAAGATGTAGAGCGAATTGTCGCCATCTGGCTCCAGTTGCCATTTGGTAAACGTATAAATTGACCCTCTTTGTTGACATAATCGTGTTGTTGTTTATTTATTTATTTTCTCTGAGTATTTTAGAGTGTTAGTTCTGACTCCATGACGGTACGACCTGACCCCTAAAATATGGGTCGGGTTCAGGAGCCAGGCCATCATAACTCAGGGTTGTAACGCCGTGCTCCGTCGTGGTCGTGCCGTCGTGCATCACGTTCGCATGGACGTGCATAGGTTAGGGTAAAGCTGGCAGTTCCTGCAATGCAGACGCTGTATGGAGCTTTGTACTCTGATGTAGAATTAATTTCACACTTCTTTTCATGTGCATTATTGTGTCGGTTACGAGTTACTGCTGGTCCTTGTGTGGTGTCATAGACTAGTTTCATAATACCAGGCGGTGGTTACCGTTCCCACGCTAACAGTCGGAAATTACCACACTTGGTTGAGTACCATCGTGGTACTGACCCTATATCTCACTGTAGCTCCCAGGTGACTGAATGTGTCAGCACCAGCCTGCACGTTTGGCAGCGGGGGGTCTCAGGCTCAGGGCAGCGGCCAGGCTGGACGTGTGTGTGTGTGTGTGTGTGTGTGTGTGTGTGTGTGTGTGTGTGTGTGTGTGGTGGTAGATGAGGTTATCTCATCCCAGAACAAGAGGGAGGGGGCCGGCGGGGCACGTGAATGGGAATACTCTCCCAGCATCTTCAGCCATCTCCCGGGGAGGCGTCGCCTTACACGTCTCTTGTGTTTAGCATAATAGGACGTGAATTTATCCCCCGCGCCCGGGGGTTCAACCGCCCGTAAATGTTCGCTGAGGGATAATATCATGCCGGAGTAACACGACACACGACGACGTGTTATCTTCCTCACCCGGACGCATGTGAGCCGTGGTGTTATGACGGTGCCATCCGTCACTCCTCACTGGGACTTGATCATGTGCCATGATAGATCGTCGTCGTGCAACAGGTGAATAGATAGGATCTTCCTTCCTCTCTGGTTATTAATCAAGCTAAAAGCACTTCCTTCATATGGTCTAAATAACAGCACTAGTACCATGTACGTCCATTTCCTTTTTTTTTATGTAGGTTGTGGGAAACCCATTAGTAGAAAGGCCTTTGTGAAATGTGGTAGGTGATAAAAGTGGCGTTATACCCTCTGTAAACATCCAAGACAAAGTACTGGTCTATTTTAACACACTTGTAGGGGCAGTTACGAGGGCTGTGTGTGTGTGTGTGTGTGTGTGTGTGTGTGCTGTTGACGTTCCGCCATGGTTGAGCTTCTGGTGCAGGACCTGTCAGCCAGCCGGGATAGCCTGGCTGGCTGCGCTCTCCTCCGACAGCTCATGTTTATTGATTTCTGCCGTTGAATATAGGAAGACTGAGGGTCACGTCCCAGTTGTAAAATGGCTGTAAATTGGTGGGCGTTAGCGGGGTCAGTGAGGGGGTGCAGCGACTCCCTCTCCTCCTCCTCCTCCTCCTCCTCCTCCTCCTCCTGCTCCTCCTCCCCACGTCTCTGTGTTTGATATTTCACCAGGAGTGACGCCTTCCCTCATCACAGTGAAGCATCCTCAGCAGAGTCATAGAATATTCATGTTGTTTACAACCGTTTTGTACAAGTACGCCAACAGGTGAGTGAGTGGTGGATGTTCAGGGCTCAGGATGGTGCCTGGTGAGGAGGAGGAGAGCACCGTGGATGGTCTGAGACTATGACACACGGGGAAGAGCTTGACATCGTCACCACATTGATCATCTCGTCACGTGTAGCTACAAGTGTTGAGGGCTCGCGTGTGTTGTGTATGCTGTCTGGTGCGTCTTCGGTACGGGAAGCGTAGCTAGTATGCCTCACTGGGTCATTGAGAGAACCAGGCTGGTGTGGTGGTGAGAGAACCAGGCTGGTGTGATGGTGAGAGAACCAGGCTGGTGTGGTGGTGAGAGAACCAGGCTGGTGTGATGGTGAGAGAACCAGGCTGGTGTGATGGTGAGAGAACCAGGCTGGTGTGGTGGTGAGAGAACCAGGCTGGTGTGATGGTGAGAGAACCAGGCTGGTGTGGTGGTGAGAGAACCAGGCTGGTGTGGTGGTGAGAGAACCAGGCTGGTGTGATGGTGAGAGAACCAGGCTGGTGTGGTGGTGAGAGAACCAGGCTGGTGTGATGGTGAGAGAACCAGGCTGGTGTGATGGTGAGAGAACCAGGCTGGTGTGATGGTGAGAGAACCAGGCTGGTGTGATGGTGAGAGAACCAGGCTGGTGTAGTGGTGAGAGAACCAGGCTGGTGTGGTGGTGAGAGAACCAGGCTGGTGTAGTGGTGAGAGAACCAGGCTGGTGTGATGGTGAGAGAACCAGGCTGGTGTAGTGGTGAGAGAACCAGGCTGGTGTGATGGTGAGAGAACCAGGCTGGTGTGATGGTGAGAGAACCAGGCTGGTGTAGTGGTGAGAGAACCAGGCTGGTGTGGTGGTGAGAGAACCAGGCTGGTGTAGTGGTGAGAGAACCAGGCTGGTGTGATGGTGAGAGAACCAGGCTGGTGTAGTGGTGAGAGAACCAGGCTGGTGTGATGGTGAGAGAACCAGGCTGGTGTGGTGGTGAGAGAACCAGGCTGGTGTGGTGGTGAGAGAACCAGGCTGGTGTGGTGGTGAGAGAACCAGGCTGGTGTGATGGTGAGAGAACCAGGCTGGTGTGATGGTGAGAGAACCAGGCTGGTGTGGTGGTGAGAGAACCAGGCTGGTGTGGTGGTGAGAGAACCAGGCTGGTGTGGTGGTGAGAGAACCAGGCTGGTGTGATGGTGAGAGAACCAGGCTGGTGTGATGGTGAGAGAACCAGGCTGGTGTGATGGTGAGAGAACCAGGCTGGTGTGATGGGTTGTGGTTGTAAAAGTAAAGAGAACCAGGACGCGCACTTCGATATCCTGGTGGCGGGAGTGGTTGAGAATGGCCCTTTCTTCAGTGTGTCTGGCGGGCCCCATAGCCACTGGCATGCCCACCACTGACTGTGGCGGCCGGTGTACGTGCTATGAAGCGTCAGTGATCGCAAGTCGTATGGTAAGTCATGGTTGTGGCCACTACTGCAGGCACAGGAGGAGGAGGACGGGCAGGCAGGCAGGCACAGTCTCATCTCTTGTTTATTATTATCTTCTGAGCCGGACACAGGGGAGGACGCGGGCAAGGCGGCTGGCGAATCTCTTTGCCTCCGGTTTTGTGTCGGTAATCGTTTCAAGCAGCTGTTGACGGGCCTGGGATGAGAGAGAGAGAGAGAGAGAGAGAGAGAGAGAGAGAGAGAGAGAGAGAGAGTGGGGCAGGCGGTGCGCCGCCGTAAATGGCTGACACGTATTAGAAATGTTTCCCGCCAAAGAGTGTTGGGCGCTGTTGCCGGAGCACATTAAACACACTTTATGATCACTCACAACCAGTTTTTACTGCGGTCTTTAGATTTCGCACATTTCCTCACTTCTCCGTGGGCCGGTAAGTCTTCCTCAGCAAGCAAGGAACCAATTCTGGACGTGGTTTTGGACCATTTTTTCTTTTCATGTAGCGGAAGAGAAGAATTAGGGTTGTTTAATGTGTCTCGCCGAGCGCTGTGTTCCTCGAACATCCACAGGTTTGTAGTTGATGTATATTCTTACGTTTTCTTTGGTTTTCAGTTTTCATTCTGTGCTTCCCCCAGGTAGACCAGTCAACCCAAGAGAAAGTACATCTCTCATTCACTTATAGAGAAGCGTGTGTGTGTGTGTGTGTGTGTGTGTGTGTGTGTTTGTTTGTTTGTTTGTTTGTGTGTATGTGTGTGTGTGTGTGTGTGTTATCCTGACAATTCGTTTGCGTCATTCGTGTTCCTCTGTAGCATGTGTTTGGTCCACCTCACGTCTATATGCGTGTATTTTCCCCTCGTGTATTAGTTCAGGGAGATATTATACACACTGGTCTTTATCTCAGGAGGAAGAGAGGAGGGAGGAGGATGACAGCTCCTCGTTAGTCTCGCTCCAGTTTGTGGGGTTTGCCGCTGCAGTGTGTGTGTGTGTGTGTGTGTGTGTGTGTGTGTGTGTGTGTGTGTGTGTGTGTGTGTGAACATTCCTGCACGATGGTGGTATGCAGGTAGCACGCACCAGGATCGTGTGGTCTGCTGACCTGCTGGTGGTCATGTGACCACAGATTCGTTCTTTGTGAGTAAAACGTTTTGGTCGTGTTGTGTCACCAGGTCAACCGGTTCTGTTATTCGTGAACTGGTGTAGGTTTGTGGCCCACATTAGAGTTCTAGTTCATCGTAGATTGCTCATCTGTCTCATAAGTTTCTTAGTGTCTGTTGTCTATCAGTTTAGAGTTTTCTTCAATAGTGATTTAGGGCTTCGTGTCTTGCTTGATTTTCGAGAGTAACTGTGTATATGAGCAGTACCCTCCGCCACCGCAGTAATTTCCCCAAACACACATGAAGGTAGTAAACGTTCATAAGTCTTGACATGTCTCCTACGGAATGTGAGTTCCATCCATGTTTTCTGCTGTATGACGGCCCATGTACCCCCTCCCCTTTATCCCTTTATGACCCGGCCTTCTGTGCGCACACACACACACACACACACACACACACACACACACACACACACACACACACACACACACACCAGGTAATTGGCTGAAGGACCCATATTTAACCATCGTGCCTGACTGTGGTATGGCAGCGGTATGTAGGGAATGGCTTTGAAGATGTGGCCTCTGACTGTAGGAGCCAGTAACATTTCCACACTTGGTTACACCCGTGTCGCGTCTCAAGCCCAAGACGTACCTGGCGTCTTGTCTGTCGCTTTATGAGAGATACCTCAGATGTCTCGCAGAGATAATCTGCCGTAGGGAGGGAAGTTATTATGAGAGATAACTCACTTATCTCGTAGAGATAATCTGCCGTAGGAGTGTGTCATTATGAGAGATACCTCAGATGTCTCGCAGAGATAATCTGCCGTAGGGAGGGGGGAGTCATTATGAGAGATACCTCACTTATCTCGTAGAGATAATCTGCCGTAGGAGTGTGTCATTATGAGAGATACCTCACTTATCTCGTAGAGATAATCTGCCGTAGGAGTGTGTCATTATGAGAGATACCTCAGATGTCTCGCAGAGATAATCTGCCGTAGGAGTGTGTCATTATGAGAGATGTCGCAGAGATGACCCTGCGCGGGATGTCTGCTGATGAGAGATGCCGTACAAGTCCTGGTGTGGGAGGTCATTAGGACGAGCGATGAGCCGGAGACATGGTTTGTGCCCTGCAGATCACCCGACAGTTTCCCCTGGCGGGTCTTCAGACCCACCACGCCTTTACGAGACCGGGCCATTACAAGACTATACGGCCCGCCTTCACCAGCATATCTGGCCAACATGTCACCCTCTGTCTCTAATTATCATACATATTCGTGTATTAAGTTCGTACTTGGCTTACCTTAAGTGCCACATGTTAAAGACGAATGAATTGTGATGGAGTAGCGTACTGTATGATGGCCAAGAACCACGGCTCCCGTAGGAGTACGAGACAGCGTCTGGTGGGTACTTCCTCTGGACACTTCCTGCCTGGTGCAGGGAGGGTGTAAGGACAACGCTCGCCCCAGCAGTTTACCCCCACTGAAATGCCATCTTCCAGGGTGTACACGTTTGTGGTGCGTTGGGTACGCACAGTCTCACTCGACCCGAAAATCATAGGGACCTTGGTTCGAGGCCACTGCATGGTCCTTAATATATTTATTTATTTTTTTTCTCTCTCTCTCGCTTGGTATTTTCGTGAGGTGAACAACATAATATATCCATTTATAGGCAGCGAGTGTGAGGTCACTCCACACATTGCTCCAAGATGTGTTAGTAGCGAGTATTGTGCGTTCACATGCTGTTCGTTGGGTTGATCGGGTAAATGAGTATTTATATATATATATATATATATATATATATATATATATATATATATATATATATATATATATATATATATGGAGAGGATGACATATATCCTTTTTGTCAATCTTTCGTAACTCAGAGGTAGAGGGAACAAGAAGTGGGAGACCAAAGTGGAGGTGGAAGGATGGAGTGAAAAAGATTTTGAGCGATGGGTCTGAACATACAGGAGGGTGAAAGGCGTGCAAGGAATAGAGTGAATTGGAACGATGTGGTATACCGGGGTTGACGTGCTGTCAATGGACTGAACCAGGGCATGTGAAGCCTGGGGTAAACCACGGAAAGGTCTGTGGGGCCTGGATGTGGTGGATAGGGAGCTGTGGTTTCGGTGCATTACACATGACAGCTCGTGTATGGATGTGTTTCCTGGCGCTACCTCGCTGACGAAGGGGATGGTGAAGCTGTTTCCTGTGGGGTAGGGTGGCTCCGGGAATGGATGAAGGCGAGCGAGTATGAATATGTACTTGTGTGTGTGTTTATATAATATATATATATATATATATATATATATATATATATATATATATATATATATATTCCCTGGGGATAGGGGAGAAAGAATACTTCCCACGTATTCCCTGCGTGTCGTAGAAGGCGACTAAAAGGGAAGGGAGCGGGGGGCTGGAAATCCTCCCCTCTTTTTTTTTTTTTTCCAAAAGAAGGAACAGAGAAGAGGGCCAGGTGAGGATATTCCCTCAGGGGCCCAGTCCTCTGTTCTTAACGCTACCTCGCTATCGCGGGTAATGGCGAATACTATGAAAAAAAAAAAAAAAAAATATATATATATATATATATATATATATATATATATATATATATATATATATATATATATGTGTGTGTGTGTGTGTGTGTGTGTGTGTGCATGACGCGCTGCTTCATTGCCGATCAGTCTCATGATGATCATCCTCGACCAGTGTTGTTAGTAAGTCGTGGTTGTGATGATCATCCTCGACCAGTGTTGTTAGTAAGTCGTGGTTGTGATGATCATCCTCGACCAGTGTTGTTAGTAAGTCGTGGTTGTGATGATCATCCTCGACCAGTGTTGTTAGTAAGTCGTGGTTGTGATGATCATCCTCGACCAGTGTTGTTAGTAAGTCGTGGTTGTGATGATCATCCTCGACCAGTGTTGTTAGTAAGTCGTGGTTGTGATGATCATCCTCGACCAGTGTTGTTAGTAAGTCGTGGTTGTGATGATCATCCTCGACCAGTGTTGTTAGTAAGTCGTGGTTGTGATGAGTCGTGTGTTGGTTGATGTTGTGTTACGCCTCACCTTGTGCTATGAAACCTTCCTCACACTCATCCTTCACATGTAATTACCCACAGGATTACTCTGACACCCACAGGATTACTCTGACACCCACAGGATTACTCTGACACCCACAGGATTACTCTGACACCCACAGGATTACTCTGACACCCACAGGATTACTCTGACACCCACAGGATTACTCTAACACTCACAGGATTACACTGAGCCCCATACTGGCTCTCCTACCCAAGAATACCAGTGAATATTTTAAACAGGATGTTTTGATCTGTATTAAGAGCGTTGAATAGCCTCAGAAGCTCCAGTGCTTGGCTTATGATCCTAAATTCTGCAATGCAGTCCAATCCCAAGTGTGTCAGTGTGCCATTCTCGCTCTAGTTTTGTGTAGAAGTTTGTATATATTCAGTGCTGTGATTTATATATATGTGTGTGGTGCTGTGATTTATATATATATATATATATATATATATATATATATATATATATATATATATATATATATATATATATATATATATATGTGTGTGTGTGTGTGTGGTGCTGTGATTTATATATATATATATATATATATATATATATATATATATATATATATATATATATATATATATATATATATTTTTTTTTTTTTTTTTTTTTTTTTTATACTTTGTCGCTGTCTCCCGCGTTTGCGAGGTAGCGCAAGGAAACAGACGAAAGAAATGGCCCAACCCCCCCCATACACATGTACATACACACGTCCACACACGCAAATATACATACCTACACAGCTTTCCATGGTTTACCCCAGACGCTTCACATGCCTTGATTCAATCCACTGACAGCACGTCAACCCCTGTATACCACATCGCTCCAATTCACTCTATTCCTTGCCCTCCTTTCACCCTCCTGCATGTTCAGGCCCCGATCACACAAAATCCTTTTCACTCCATCTTTCCACCTCCAATTTGGTCTCCCTCTTCTCCTCGTTCCCTCCACCTCCGACACATATATCCTCTTGGTCAATCTTTCCTCACTCATTCTCTCCATGTGCCCAAACCACTTCAAAACACCCTCTTCTGCTCTCTCAACCACGCTCTTTTTATTTCCACACATCTCTCTTACCCTTACGTTACTTACTCGATCAAACCACCTCACACCACACATTGTCCTCAAACATCTCATTTCCAGCACATCCATCCTCCTACGCACAACTCTATCCATAGCCCACGCCTCGCAACCATACAACATTGTTGGAACTACTATTCCTTCAAACATACCCATTTTTGCTTTCCGGGATAATGTTCTCGACTTCCACACATTTTTCAAGGCTCCCAAAATTTTCGCCCCCTCCCCCACCCTATGATCCACTTCCGCTTCCATGGTTCCATCCGCTGACAGATCCACTCCCAGATATCTAAAACACTTCACTTCCTCCAGCCTCTCACCATTCAAACTCACCTCCCAATTGACTTGACCCTCAACCCTACTGTACCTAATAACCTTGCTCTTATTGACATTTACTCTTAACTTTCTTCTTCCACACACTTTACCAAACTCCGTCACCAGCTTCTGCAGTTTCTCACATGAATCCGCCACCAGCGCTGTATCATCAGCGAACAACAACTGACTCACTTCCCAAGCTCTCTCATCCCCAACAGACTTCATACTTGCCCCTCTTTCCAAAACTCTTGCATTTACCTCCCTAACAACCCCATCCATAAACAAATTAAACAACCATGGAGACATCACACACCCCTGCCGCAAACCTACATTCACTGAGAACCAATCACTTTCCTCTCTTCCTACACGTACACATGCCTTACATCCTCGATAAAAACTTTTCACTGCTTCTAACAACTTTCCTCCCACACCATATATTCTTAATACCTTCCACAGAGCATCTCTATCAACTCTATCATATGCCTTCTCCAGATCCATAAATGCTACATACAAATCCATTTGCTTTTCTAAGTATTTCTCACATACATTCTTCAAAGCAAACACCTGATCCACACATCCTCTACCACTTCTGAAACCACACTGCTCTTCCCCAATCTGATGCTCTGTACATGCCTTCACCCTCTCAATCAATACCCTCCCATATAATTTACCAGGAATACTCAACAAACTTATACCTCTGTAATTTGAGCACTCACTCTTATCCCCTTTGCCTTTGTACAATGGCACTATGCAAGCATTCCGCCAATCCTCAGGCACCTCACCATGAGTCATACATACATTAAATAACCTTACCAACCAGTCAACAATACAGTCACCCCCTTTTTTAATAAATTCCACTGCAATACCATCCAAACCTGCTGCCTTGCCGGCTTTCATCTTCCGCAAAGCTTTTACTACCTCTTCTCTGTTTACCAAATCATTTTCCCTAACCCTCTCACTTTGCACACCACCTCGACCCAAACACCCTATATCTGCCACTCTGTCATCAGACACATTCAACAAACCTTCAAAATACTCATTCCATCTCCTTCTCACATCACCACTACTTGTTATCACCTCCCCATTTACGCCCTTCACTGAAGTTCCCATTTGCTCCCTTGTCTTACGCACCCTATTTACCTCCTTCCAGAACATCTTTTTATTCTCCCTAAAATTTACTGATAGTCTCTCACCCCAACTCTCATTTGCCCTTTTTTTCACCTCTTGCACCTTTCTCTTGACCTCCTGTCTCTTTCTTTTATACTTCTCCCACTCAATTGCATTTTTTCCCTGCAAAAATCGTCCAAATGCCTCTCTCTTCTCTTTCACTAATACTCTTACTTCTTCATCCCACCAATCACTACCCTTTCTAAACAGCCCACCTCCCACTCTTCTCATGCCACAAGCATATATATATATATATATATATATATATATATATATATATATATATATATATATATATATTTATATATATGTATATATATGTATATATATATATATATATATATATATATATATATATATATATATATATATATATATATATATATATATATGTGTGGTGCTGTGATTTATATATATGTGTAGTGCTGTGATTTATATATGTGTGGTGCTGTGATTTATATATAAGTGTGGTGCTGAGATTTATATATATGTGTAGTGCTGTGATTTCTCCGTTCGCCACCCACATTGGTTCGTGTGTTTGCTACTGTTGTTTAGGTGTTCACTACAGTGATTTACTTGTTCTTCACGGTAATTAATCTGTTTGGTGCAGTCATTTATGTTTGGTACTGTCATTTATGTTTGGTACAGTTATTTATCTGTTTGTTACAGTTATTTACCTGTTTGCTATATTCATTTATGTGTTTGCTCGTCATTTATCTTTTCGGTACAATCATTTATCTGTTTCTTACAGTGCTGTGATATGTTTGTTACAGTGATTTATTTGTCCCGTACAGTGATGTATTTGTCCCGTACAGTGATGTATCTGTCCCGGTCAGTGATGTATCTGCCCCGTACAGTGATGTATCTGCCCCGTACAGTGATGTATCTGCCCCGTACAGTGATGTATCTGCCCCGTACAGTGGCGTATCTGCCCCGTACAGTGATGTATCTGTCCCGTACAGTGATGTATCTGCCCCGTACAGTGATGTATCTGTCCCGTACAGTGATGTATCTGTCCCGTACAGTGATGTATCTGCCCCGTACAGTGATGTATCTGCCCCGTACAGTGATGTATCTGTCCCGTACAGTGATGTATCTGTCCCGTACAGTGATGTAACTGTCCCGTGCAGTGATGTATCTGTCCCGTATAGTGATGTATCTGTCCCGTACAGTGATGTATCTGTCCCGTACAGTGATGTATCTGCCCCGTAGAGTGATGTATCTGTCCCGTACAGTGATGTATCTGTCCCGTACAGTGATGTATCTGTCCCGTACAGTGATGTATCTGTCCCATACAGTGATGTATCTGCCCCGTACAGTGATCCATGTATTCAGCTCAGATATTTTCTTTCCGATGGAACAGATGTGCGAGGCAAGTGTACTGGGGATATGAGGGAGTCCAGAGGCATTGGCTCCTCTACTGTGGTGGATGGTGGTGTGGTGTTGACCCCTGACGCGGTCACATTACGGTGGGTGTGGTGGCGTGCAGGAGGAGGAGGGGGTTGAGGTACATGAGAGTGCTGGTTCCGGTGCCTCTCCTGGCCCTGGGATGACAGCGGTAATTGCACGGTGTGCTGGCCTGCTGTAGTGGTGATGCGGATGGTAGTGTTAAGTGGGGTGGCGTAGAGCTGTGGTGGTGTAGGAGGGCTGGTATGGAGCTACGGGTGTAAGACATAGGGTGCTAGTGTTAGACTTTGGCTTGACATGGTTGTGTGGAGGACAACTGGTGTGTGTTTGTGTGTGTGGTTGCAAGGAAAATGGAGGGATTGTGTAGCGCGAACAAAGTAGCGAGACAAGATAACATAACAGACGTGTCGTGTAGGTTTATTGATTGTGTGTTGCATGCTGTGTGAGGCAGGTGGTGGTGTGTTCTGTGCCTGGGGGAAGTGCTGGTGCCAGCTGGGGGAGCAGAGCGCCACAGGTGTTGTTGCCTCCTGCCACCCACCACCTGCACCAGGTCTTGTACATGATTCCTGGGTCACATTCCCCACCGTATATATATATCTCGCTCGAGAAATACTGTATGGAGTGGTGGGAACGTTGGGGTCAGAAAGTGCAATGAGTCAGAGAGGTGGTTCAGAATTGATGGTGTTATTATTACTATTATGTGATATAGGATAAGGAATGTCTTGTTAAGGAGATATAAGTAACTGGTCAAGTATATATATATATATATATATATATATATATATATATATATATATATATATATATATATATATATATATATGCAAGTTAGGATTACCTTGTGAATGTGTGGCTAAAACTAATACCTTCTGTGACGTACTATTGAAGGAGTCAGTTGGTGTAAGGGATGTAGGGAGGGAGGTGTGTGTGTGTGTGTGTGTGTGTGTGTGTGTGTGTGTGTGTGTGTGTGTGTGTGTGTTTTGCGGAGTCACATGGGTGTCATTCTTCGTGACAGTAGTGGTGTAGAGAAGATGGTGTCCCCGGCCATGACCCTGCTCGTGCGATCCCCGGCGGTTCAGCTCTGTCTTCCCCCGGCAGCCCTGTACCCTCGTGTCCCCCTTCCCGTCACATTCCTCCTTCCCTGCCGCTGCTTCAGCCCCCTTTCCATTACTCGAACTTCCCTCCTCCCCCCGTTTGCTCCCCTGCTCATGTGTCCTGGCGTCGCCACGTGCACGAGCTGGAGCTGCACATTCCTCACAATTTTCCTTTGTTCCCCGAGTCCTCGCTCTCCTGTCCCCGTCTACCTTGTCCTCACATCCCCTCACCCTCCCTCAAGTCATGTTGGTGCTCCCTACCTCCTCCCTTGCATATCCCCTCCTCTTGCCACAGGCCCCTCCCCTTCCCTCGTCCTCCCTCGCAGTAATTACCAGAGCAACGAGGGGACCTGACTGTTTCAGGGCCTCTGGACTGAGGGGGACTTTACTAACGCTAACGACCTGCCCAATTAAAATGAGCCAAGAGTTAACAAGTTTAAACTGGAGGTGGTCGTCTTCAGACTGTGGTTAAAGGTGTTGTGTGGTGGTATATACGTGAGGGTGTGTGTGTTATGTGGTTAAGGTGTTGTGTGGCGGTATATACGTGAGGGTTGTGTGTGTTATGTGGTTAAAGGTGTTGTGTGGTGGTATATACGTGAAGGTGTGTGTGTTATGTGGTTAAGGTGTTGTGTGGTGGTATATACGTGAGGGTGTGTGTGTTATGTGGTTAAGGTGTTGTGTGGTGGTATATACGTGAGGGTGTGTGTGTTATGTGGTTAAGGTGTTGTGTGGTGGTATATACGTGAGGGTGTGTGTGTTATGTGGTTAAGGTGTTGTGTGGTGGTATATACGTGAGGGTTGTGTGTGTTATGTGGTTAAAGGTGTTGTGTGGTGGTATATACGTGAGGGTTGTGTGTGTTATGTGGTTAAGGTGTTGTGTGGTGGTATATACGTGAGGGTGTGTGTGTTGTGGTTAAGGTGTTGTGTGGCGATATATACGTGTGTGTTATGTGGTTAAGGTGTTGTGTGGCGGTATATACGTGTGTGTCATGTGGTTAAGGTGTTGTGTGTCGGTATATACGTGAGGGTTGTGTGTGTGTTATGAACAGGACGGTGTTGTGACAGCGTCACCCCACACCCTGATGCAGAGGTGACTCACCACCTGGAAATTGACCTTCAGGACTTTCATTTCCACTCAAGAGGTCACGCGTTATGCTAAGCTGTGATGGATTCACACTCACAAAAAAAATCTGCCCTCGAACTAGCCTCAATATTTGCAATAGTTCAATTTTTTCTCATACTATTCGCCATTTCCCGCGTTAGCGAGGTAGCGTTAAGAACAGAGGACTGAGCCTTTGAGAGAATAACCTCACTTGGTCCCCGGCTCTGTTCCTTCATTTAGGAAAACTAAAAACGAGAGAGGAGGATTTCCGGCCCCCTGCTCCCTTGAAGAATTTCTTCTCATACATATATAATAAACACACTTGTCTACTTATATTATGATAACACGACCGCGTTATATTATTATGCTGAGGTTCAACACACTTCATGAACTGATGTGGTGGATGTACTTCAGGAGGTATTGATGGTGTCCGGTACTACGCCAAACCCTCACCTCTCTCTGCTCCTCCGCTTGGAGCGAAGTCGCCTCCATGTTTATCTGTCATTGTCGGCTAACAGTTTCTATCTGTTGTCTCTATATGGGTGTTGTTGCTGTTGTGTCGTTTTTTATAATATTGTCGTTAACGTATTAACGTACATATCTTGCCTTTCTGCCGTATACCAGTTTAGGGGAATGTTTGTTTGTGTGTGTGTGTGTGTGTGTGTGTGTGTGTGTGTGTGTGTGTGTGAGGGTCCAGGAGACATGATGCTACCCTATTGATGTTTCCCACGTCGTCATTTTTCCTTAATATCTTCATCTGCCCCGGAGAGAGAGAGAGAGAGAGAGAGAGAGAGAGAGAGAGAGAGAGAGAGAGAGAGAGAGAGAGAGAGAGAGAGAGGTACTAGGAAGGTGAGTCAGGGAAAACTCCAGGAGGGAGAGTCATCATTTGGTGGAGAGTGATCGTCCGAGCCGTCGGTGTGTGTGTGTGTGTGTGTGTGTGTGTGTGTGTGTGTGTGTGTGTGCGCGCGCGCGCTGGACCATAATATATCGTCTCGTACCACACACTGGCCCAGCCCGCTCTCCATTCACAGACTCACCAGCACATCGCATGGGACAGTACTATAAGTTCTGTCATTATTATTGATCATTTATACATCAATAATGTCACGTATTTCAATAACCTCGTGTTATAATGAATTGGCTACTGCTAAGTTGTCATTATTATTGATCATTTATTTATCTATAATCTCTCTTATCTGTATAACCACGTGTTATTATGAATTGTTTTTGTGAACTATATTTTAATTGGTGATGTTCCCTGTCATTTGAGAGAGCGTTACACTCGTGATCTCAGGTCTTATTATTTGTTCCATGTCTTTATTACTATGTATATTTACATGTGATAATGATAGTTATAATGATAATAATGATAATAATAATAATAATAATAATAATGATAATAATAATAATAATAATAATAATAATAATAATAATAATAATAATGATAATATTTAGTCAGCCCTTCGATTGAAAACACACAGTTGAGATATTACAGAACTGAGATCATAATACATAGTAACTAGTTAATAAATCATGAAAGAATTTATATGTATGTATATATGTATATATTCATGTATGTATGTATGTATGTATGTATGTATGTATGTATGTATATATGTATGTATGTATGCATATGTGTATAAATGTATGTACGCACATAGGGGACACCTGAAGCGGGAGCGTGTAGGTGACAGGCTTCCGTTCGAGGTGGTGGTAGTGGTGTGTGTGTGTGTGTGTGTGTGTGTGTGTGTGTGTGTGTGTGTGTGTGTTGTGCCCGAGGGTGCGGGGAGTCGCACTGGCCCGGTCGACGACAGCCGGCCGGCCGATGTGTGTGGGGAGGGAAGTGGGTGGTGTGTGTGTGGGGGGGACTGCTGCTGCTGCTGCTGCTGGCAAGAATCCAGGGCAGGCCACCTTCAGCTTCTCCGCTCTGCCTCACTCTCATCACTACCATAGCACTTCTTCTTGGGTTATGTAGTATCATATGCACTTATATAGTATCATATTCACTTAGTCTGGCATGGGAGTCTCTTTGTAGTCAGTAGGAGAGAGATACCAGTTCATTATACACGGTTGAGGTTAATGGAAGGAAGTGTAGTACCTCACACTGTGGACACTCCATAGCAGGAATGACAGACAGGACGCAGTGTGCAGACTCATGGGGATGTATGTAATGTAGTTCGTACCGTACGATAACATGAACATTTGTGGCTGTGAGGTCTACATCATCCAGCTTGGCAGCGTCGTCCGACTCTGGTGAGAGACCTCAAGTCTCTTTGAAAAGTGAACTCTGCGTGTTGCTATGAAGCGTACCGTACCCGACCAGCCAACCGGTTTCCCACGGCTGGGAAGTGCGTGTGCGCTTCAGTGGTGTGGCTCATACATTGGCAGTGCGCGGTCAGGACGCACGCACGCTGGCCTCCTGAGCTGGCCAAGATCTCGTAGCCGTCTTGAGATGTGTCATTTAACTTCGGTATTCCTCACGCAGTGGTTATGAGGACTAGGGTGTAGTTGTAGACGTATCTCTAATTCATGACAGCGGTAGTATAAGAGTACTAGTAACCAGAGATTATTCCAAGGAAGTAAAGCTGTTGATCCAGAACAATAGGTAAGTGGATGGTATACAGAGGTCCACAGGATGTCCCTTGGGGCAGCCAGCACGGCATCTGCCTCAGTAGACGAGGCTCGCTACATGCATACCCTCAGCACGACCCCCAGCCTCCTCCCGGAGCGGTGCTTACCCATCGCTCGTGTCCCTGGACCAGGGGTGACCGAGGCTGCAGGTTCACTAGTACTACTGCGTACCTGTCCGTATGCAGTGGCGTGGGTAAGACATGGTAATCGATAAATGCTTGGATGTGAGGTTATGAAAATATTGGCGTAGGTGTGTTACAGAGATGGGCTGAAGGTCTTCGGTATGTGGTACATAAACACAGTACATGTTGGGGCAGTACCCATACAGAGATGGGATAAGGTCCCTATGTGTTCTGTACAGACACATGTATAGGTTGCGCTTGTATACATAAATGGTCAGTAGTGCAACATGAGGCAAATAGACTGAGTATGGAGGGAACTGAGGGATATTACCAGGGGCTTGCAACTCTGTGTGTGTGTGTGTGTGTGTGTGTGTGTGTGTGTGTGTGTGTCGTGGTAAGAAGTGAATCAGAACTGTGTTGTAAGAAATTGTGAGAGCCACCAGTGCGTTGAGAGCGAGAGTGGGTAGGTTCCACTCAGCCGAAGATGGGTGGGATTAGCAGTAGGAGAGTGATGTGAAGGGAGGTTCAGCAGCATCACTTCTGAGGGAGTTCACCTTACCCAGGGATCGTTAGGAACGTGTGTGTGTCTATACTACTGTGTTAAGGGTATGTGGAGGTAGCTGGTACCACTGTGTAAGGGGTAGGGAGGGTAGCGTAGGGTAGCACTGCAGTGAAAGGGAGGATGGTTAGTGCGCGCCACTGTGGAGGAGGAGCGTAGGTGGGTGGCGTTACCTCAGTTCATAGGAAATGCCTCAGGGTAGAGAAGGAGCCGGACATTTACCATTGTCCACTGGGGGAGAATACCCTCCCATCCGGATTAACCTAGACTGAAGCTAGGCTATAGATATCTGTGGAAGCAACCATATTTCTTCTTCATTTAGGTAACTAGACTGTGGTCATAACGTTAGACAGATCGTGTGGTTTCTTAGGAGATAACTCGTAAGATTTTTCAATTTTTTCACCGTCTGAATAGTGATCTTACGTCACTATGATTGTCTCTGGAGATTGATTCACCTGATTTAGTTCTGCGTAACCAACCTCAGCGGATCTGAGTGTATCCTACGTGACAGAGGTAGCGTTTCTGATTCATGTAATTACTTCCCTGCTACTGGAAGTTGCGCAGCCTTGGGCTGCAGGAGCCCCTGGAAACCTTGATGACTCCAGGGTCCTTTCTTAGAAAGGGGTCCTTGTGGCGAGTATAAATAGATGATTAAACAAATAAATCATGTAAAGTCAGACTGTGACTAAGATACATTGGTAACTTGATGAAACGAACCTTACAGGATTTTCTGTGGTATATTAAGAGGACAGACATTGTGATGTGCAGACGATTTGTATGTAGTGTGTGAGCTGGGTAGCATTAGTGACGAAAACAACTTTCACTTAGGCCAATGCGGAAGGCTGTGCTTGCTTACTCTCACAACCATGTATTACTCTATGAATATGATACATGTATGTTAAGAATATACCAGAAACACAGGTAGTCAGAGATAGTTTTAATCTCCAGCCAGTGTTGTCTGGGGTAATGCAGTACGGTGAACGGCTGAATTTGAAGGGCACGACCTCCCTTGCCAGACGTAAGAAATACTTCACCCTGAACTTTAAAGTTGTGATGTTAGGCCACTTGGTAAAGCTCAGGATCAAGGAAAAAATGTATCATCATTTCAATTATGCAGTGTAATGGTCAGTTATTCAGTGAAAAGTGGCAGAGGACCTCACGGGACTTTGTATAAACGACTGCCAATTTAAATTCAACCTCCCGGCACGACCAGTGACGCGCGCATCCCTCCCTCCAGCTGACCATGGGTGCTCTCACGGTGACCCTCCTCCATAATGACCAGCCACTTGACACTACTACGTTATGGTGTTTGACACCTGTAATAACACTTATGATTTGATAAATTACTAGGTGATAAATTGAACGCTACGAGATGCCGGGAAATGTCCAGAAAAGTAAACATAGGAATATATATATATATATATATATATATATATATATATATATATATATATATATATATATATATATATATACTTAGGAATAGAGGAAGGCATCAAGATAGACGTTTTATCATGAGTTTCTGCTCTTGATGTTACTTCCCTTAGAAGGGCGACACAAACAGATACGGTATATATATATATATATATATATATATATATATATATATATATATATATATATATATATATATATATATATATTATGAAATCTTGACACGTGATGATTGTCATACATATCCTTGTCAAGACGTGTGTCGGGAGATGATGTAGCGCGTGGGGTGTCAGTGTTGGGGCGGCCGTGGGGATCTGGCTTCCAGCGGAGCCAGGGAAAGTGCGATCCAACAACAACGTTGCCGCAAGAGTGGTGAGTCAGGTGCGGCAGTAGTTAGTTAGCGGCAGCTGCGGCCGCCTCTTGCCTCCCGACCACATCCTTCCGGTCACCTTCTCCCTTCCCCAGCCCAGGAACTTACTTGTTTGTAAACCTTTACACTGTCACTTGGTCACCCCAACACTGCCCCACCCCCTCAGAGAGGACGCCATGGTTTACCTACCTCCATGTGTAGCATGGCCTTCTGAACCCCCCACACAACCGCCATCAACCTCCACACCCGCCACCAACCTTCCACACTCACCACTAACCCTCCACACTCACCACCAACCTTCCACACTCACCACTAACCCTCCACACTCACCACCAACCTTCCACACTCACCACTAACCCTCCACACTCACCACCAACCTTCCACACTCACCACTAACCCTCCACACTCACCACCAACCTTCCACACTCACCACTAACCCTCCACACTCACCACCAACCTTCCACACTCACCACTAACCCTCCACACCCACCACCAACCTTCCACACTCACCACTAACCCTCCACACTCACCACCAACCTTCCACACTCACCACTAACCCTCCACACTCACCACCAACCTTCCACACTCACCACTAACCCTCCACACCCACCACCAACCTTCCACACTCACTACCAACCCTCCACACTCACCACCAACCTTCCACACTCACCACTAACCCTCCACACCCACCACCAACCTTCCACACTCACTACCAACCCTCCACACTCACCACCAACCTTCCACACTCACCACTAACCCTCCACACCCACCACCAACCTTCCACACTCACTACCAACCCTCCACACTCACCACCAACCCTCCACACCCACCACCAACCATCCACACCCACCACCAACCATCCACACTCACTACCAACCCTCCACACCCACCACCAACCTTCCACACTCACTACCAACCCTCCACACCCACCACCAACCTTCCACACTCACTACCAACCCTCCACACCCACCACCAACCTTCCACACTCACTACCAACCCTCCACACCCACCACCAACCTTCCACACACACCACTAACCCTCCACACCCACCGCCACCCTTCCACACTCACCACTAACCCTCCACACCCACCGCCACCCTTCCACACTCACCACTAACCCTCCACACCAAACACCAACCTTCCATACTCACCAATCCCCTGTTTATCGTCAGTTACATGCAATATTCAGTTATATTTGTTTAACTAGTCGTATCTCCAGAAGTATGTTTCTCCTGCACAGTCACTTATTTTATATGGAGTGCAACAACCTAATCTTGACGTCACATTATTCCTGGGTGTTTGGAGGCGACGTTTTGATCAGGTGTTTGTTATATGATGCGGGACGTCGTCATGAGCAGCGCCCGACCGACTCACGGTGGAAGGTAGTGAGCGGTTCGTTGGCCTTCTGTCTCATCCTGAATTTGCGGCCACATTAACAGCCTCTCTGTTATGGTGAGTCCTTATAGACGTGCATGTACAAGCAGAGGACACGCACACACACACACACACACACACACACACACATACACACACACACACACGTGCCTCCATGGTGTGATGGTTAGCGTTGCTGACCATGAGTCAACATGGGATCGATTCCTGGATGCGGCATTTTGTGTGCACGCATTATAGGTGTTCAATGTTCTCGCGTGGTTGGCTGATAAATGGGTACCCGGCGTAGGCTAGTGTATATATATATATATATATATATATATATATATATATGAAAGGATCACAATTTTGCGCGTGATCAAGATATTCCTATGAATGCACGGGGAAATTGAAACACGATAAGTTCCCAAGTGCACTTTCGTCTAATAATCACATGATCAGGGGAGACACCAGAGAGAAATATAGGAGTCAGTTGATAGACATCGAAGAGACGAAGCTAGGACGCCATTAGGTAAATATGCGATTGTCCAAGACACTCGCATGTTTACTGGTTCATAAATTAACCAACATTGTAAGTAATGAAGTAATGTGTGAGATCTTTAAGAATAGTCTGGTAATTGCCAAGTCAACAACTCAGCAGGTTTAGTGTAAATTTGTTGAGCAAGTAAAACTGAGGGAGAATTATGATGGTGAGAATGATGATGGTGGTGTTGGTGCATTGGTGGAGGTGTTGGGGGTAGTTTTTGGTGGTGGGGTTGTGGTTGTGACGGTGGGGGAGTTGTTGGTGGAGATGGGGTTGTTGTTCTTGTTGGCGATTATGGTGGTGGTGTTGGAGTGGCTGTAGGTGGTGTTATCAATGTTAGTGGTGGAGATGTTAGGATGGCTGTTGGTGGTGATAGGATTGTTGTTGTCGGATGTGGTGGTGGTGTGGTGGTGGTGATGGTATTTGGGATGCTGTCGCTGATGGTAGTGTTGGAGGACTACTGATGGTGGGCTCTGTTGTTGGAGAGGGAGAAGAGGCGTGGTGGACTGCTGCAGGGAAGGTGTGAGAGCACCAGGTTATTGTGTTTCATTTTCCTCGTGGTCTCATAGGAATATATGTATGAATTATGTACATGTGTACATATGTATATGTCTGTGTGTGTGTGTGTGTGTGTATATATATATATATATATATATATATATATATATATATATATATATATATATATATATATATATATATATTTTTTTTTTTTTTTTTTTTTTTTTTTTTTACTTTGTCGCTGTCTCCCGCGTTTGCGAGGTAGCGCAAGGAAACAGACGAAAGAAATGGCCCCCCCCCCATACACTCGTACATACACACGTCCACACACGCAAATATACATACCTACACAGCTTTCCATGGTTTACCCCAGACGCTTCACATGCCTTGATTCAATCCACTGACAGCACGTCACCCCTGTATACCACATCGCTCCAATTCACTCTATTCCTTGCCCTCCTTTCACCCTCCTGCATGTATATATATATGTATATATATATATATATATATATATATGTATATATATATATATATGTATGTATGTATACGTTGAGATGTATAGGTATGTATATGTGCGTGTGTGGACGTGTATGTATATACATGTGTATGTGGGTGGGTTGGGCCATTCTTTCGTCTGTTTCCTTGCGCTACCTCGCTAACGCGGAGACAGCGACAATAATGAATATATATATATATATATATATATATATATATATATATATATATATATATATATATAAGATATAAAGCTGGTGATAAAGGATGAAAAACGTCACCACACAAGGAAATTAGCCTGGCCTCCTGATTGCAGGAAGTTCAGGAGGAAATGTGAACGTGAAATTACAGTCATGCATTAAGTCGACCGTCATGAGAGACCGGAAAGAAAAAGAAAGAAGAAAATAAAGATTACTCGATAAATCTTTTAAGAACCTGTACCAGCATATCGGCAGCAATATGTCTCACATAACAATACCGACAAGATACAGAACCACACATCATTGGTAGGTAGGAAGATCCCATTGAAAACAGTGACACCAGGTCCTTGTGATTCCACGACCGTTGTGCACATCATATCCAGAGCACGCGAGGGATCATACTGCTTACCCGGAACTAACCGGAGGTGATTCAGGCGAATACTTACACACACGAGAGAGATCTTGTAACACTGGAACAAGTTACACACACGAGAGAGATCTTGTAACACTGTGGAACAGGTTATGTACTAGCCAGCATAATAGAACCAGCTAGTAGCATTAATAGTACGTTAGATCTCACATAATTGTACAAGTTATATGTAACCCCTCCATCTCAGGCACGCTGTACTCAGGTCACATACATATACCTCTTCATTACGACCCCCTGGATGTGGACGACCTACTGGGTCAGTATAGTCGTACCCCAGTGGTTGCTCGACCCACAAACAACCGTACGACCAAACAGCACAACCTTCTAAGCAGTAGAGAAGCATATCATTATAGGCAGTGTTGCTGGAGTGAAGTTAGGAATGATATAATCTTACAGTCGCATGGAATGGTTTCTTTATGATATACTGACCTTTATGGCTCTCTTGGTGTATGTCTGCCACTGTGTGTGTGTGTGTGTGTGTGTGGTGTGTGTGTATGTGTGTGTGTGTGTGTGGTGTGTGTGTGTGGTGTGTGTGTGTGTGTGTGGTGTGTGTGTGTGTGTGTGGTGTGGTGTTTGTGTTTGTTTGTGTGTGTGTGTGGTGGTGTGTATGTGTGTGTGTATGTGTGTGTGTGGTGTTGTGTGTATGTGGTGGTGTGTGTGTGTGGTGTGGTGTTGTGTGTGTGTGTGTGTGTGTGTGTGTGTGTGTGGAGAAAGAGAGAGAGAGAGAGAGAGAGAGAGAGAGAGAGAGAGAGAGAGAGAGAGAGAGAGAGAGAGAGAGAGATTCTTGTTAGCATACTAACTCAAGGGTGGTGCACGATCGAAGCTTGGTACGTACCCCATAGTTACCTTCCTGTGGGTCATACAGTTACATAAATTTGCTCCATGATGGGATCATCCTCATGTATGTATTGGGCAAGACAGCCATAATGACATTAAAATCATCCAGAGTCATTCCAAGTTTCGTCTTGTATTTGAGTGATGGCGTGACACCAGTAACTAGAGTGTGTGTTTCCATCTTCGTAATAGCAAGCTTAGGTAGATCACGTGAAGAGTCGCCACCGTTTTCCTATGGTAGGTTAGGTTTGTACGCTACCAAAACCAAAATGTAACCCAAAACCTAACCAAAATGTAACCCATCCTAACCAAAATGTAACCCATCCTAACCGAAATGTAACCCAACCTAACCTAACCAAAATTTAACCTAACCTAACCAAATGTAATCCAACCAAAATGTAACCCAACCTAACAAAATGTAATCCAACCAAAATGTAACCCAACCTAACCAAAATGTAGCCTAACCTACCCTAACCTAACGTAGAAGAAATGTTTGGGAGGAGGGAGGAGGTCGTTAGATGATAGTGTGTTGGATATTGGTTAACCATCTCCAATATGATAGGTGTTGCTCTGGTCTCAGTCCAGTGTATCAGATGTATCGGAAATATGTACGTCAGGGGTCGTGAGGTCGGCTGGCTGGCCAGTACGGAGGCCCCAGGTTTACACACACTGGCGTTGAATTTTCAGTTATGTTTATGGCTGAACTGCTGGGGTCTCCTGGCTCTCTCAACCACCATTTGTGTGGAAGTGACTTGAACAGCGGTTACAAGTTAATTATTATTATTATTATTATTATTATTATTATTAGTATTATTGTTATTGTTATTATTATTATTATTATTATTATTATTATTATTATTATTATTATCGTTGTTATTATTATCATTATTATTATTATTATTATTATTATTATTATTCATTATTATTATTATTATTATTATTATTATTATTATTATTATTATTATTTTGAACTGAGTACGACGGTACGAGTCTTAGCTTTGAATCAGGTCAGGTCGGGTCAGAGGCCATACCATAAGGTCGTGCTCAGGGTTCGTATCTCGTGGTTGAAGACCCGTGTCTACCCTGGGATAGCTGGACCCTCGTGTCTCCCAGGCGTGACCCTGTTTCCTGTGGTATATTTGTCTCCAGTGTAGTTTGGAATGACGGAAATGTATCTTGTGCGTTTTATACACTTGCGAGACGTGTCTGCAAAATGTGGGGAGGGTGGTCGTGTTTGGTTCATTCATTTTCACCCCCAGTGGGCACGGAGGGGTGTGTTGGGGGAGTGTCAGGTAACGTGGTATCGGCCAAGAATGCCGATCTCTACCGGTTTATCGGCACACTGATCTAGTCATACTGGATACTCCTGCAGGGTTTGGTTTTTTTTTGTTTTTTTTTTCTTGCTGTGGCTGAAGTTAGTGTATTCCATGACACCTGACCAGTCATCGCTGGAGTCCAGGTTACGAGCCGCCTTTCCAAGCCGTGCCACCACCACTTCCAGCTGGCCAGTATTCACCATACTAGCTTGGACAATCGTATGTTCACCAAATGGCGTCCTAGCTTCGTCTCTTCGATGTCTATCAACTGACTGTTATATTTCTCTCTTGTGTCTCCCCTGATGATGTGATTATTACACGAAAATGCACTTGGCAACTTATCGTGTTTCATTTTCCCCGTGGACTCATAGGAATATATAGAGACTGAGTGTGAACGAATATGTCCTTTGTTGTCTTTTCCTACCACTACCTCGCGCACATGTGGGGGGAGAGGAAGTTGGTATTTCATGTGTGGCGGGGTGGCGACGGGAATGAATAAGGGCAGACAGTATGAATTATGTACTTGTGTATATATGTATATGTCTGTGTGTATATATGTATATGTCTGTGTGTGTATATATATATATATATATATATATATATATATATATATATATATATATATATATATATATATGTATATGTATACGTTGAGATGTATAGGTATGTATATGTGCGTGTGTGGACGTGTATGTATATACGTACATGTGTATGTGGGTGGGTTGGTCCATTCTTTCGTCTGTTTCCTTGCGCTGCCTCGCTAACGCGGGAGACAGCGACAAAGTATAAACTATAAATATATATCTATATATATATATATATATATATATATATATATATATATATATATATATATACACACATATATATAATATATATGTGTGTGTGTGTGTGTGTGTGTGTGTGTATAGCATTTTTTCATAATATTCGCCATTTCCCGCATTAGCGAGGGAGCATTTAGATCAGAGGACTGAACCTTTAAGAGAATATCCTCACGTGGCCCCCTTCTCTGCTCCTTCTTTTGGAAAATTAAAAACGAGAGGGGAGGATTTCCAGCAACCCGCTCCCTCCGCTCCCTCCCCACTCAGTCGCCTTCTACGACACGCAGGGAATACGTGGGAAGTATTCTTTCTCCCCTATCCCCAGGGATAGGATATCCCTGGGGATATATATATATATATATATATATATATATATATATATATATATATATATATATTATATTATATTATATTATATGTAACCCGTAAGCCTAAGGTACGTACCCGGGTTATTGGTCAGTCGTGAGGAATGTGTGTCTGGTGAGCAGGTTGGTACGTGGTACGCGACTAACCATCTCTTACTCACTGTCACAGTGACGACTTAACTCTTGATCTGGATGACACAACAACACACTGCACCTCCTCACACTCACCAGGATTGACTTCGTTTTTGGATGTGTTTTTCTTATAGATGAGAATTGCAAGATGATGAGGAAGTTCGCATTTACTTCCGTGATGAAGTTTCTTATCATGTCTCTCTCTCTCTCTCTCTCTCTCTCTCTCTCTCTCTCTCTCTCTCTCTCTCTCCCCAGTTAGGTAATATTACCGTGGTATTTTATTATATGACGGGTCAGTTTGCTGGGAGACCAGCTGGCTTTGACAAGATGTAGGAGCGACGTAGCTTCCCCTCAGACGGGAGGAAAGAAGATGGTTGACTAGTGAGGCACTTCAGACATGACAGACTCATACACTGTGAGTGATAAGCTGTCGTTGTCAGTACACACCAGTATGACACCACCGAAGCTGATCTTTATGTACAGTTCTGCTGGGATCAGCCCTTTGATCAGCGGCTGTATGACCCTTGGCCGGGAACCTTGAAGGGCAAGGTTATGGGCGAACCCAACATATTCAATGACCTTCGTACTCAACGGTCGCACCCTCCTGTCTAAGGGTCGTGACCAAGGGTCGTACCGTCGTCCTCTAAGATCGTACCATCTTGACCATGAGTCGTACCATCGTCCTCAAAGATCGCACCATCGTGACCATGAGTCGTACCATTGTAGTCAAGGGTCGTACCGTGGTGCTCACGGGTCGTACCGTCGTGACCATGAGTCGCACCTTCGTGGTCAAGGATCGTACTGTCGTGACCATGAGTCGTACCATCGAGTCAAGGATCGTAGCATGGTGCTCACGGGTCGTACCGTCGTACTCATAGACCTGCCTGTGTTCCTCACAGCCTGTACCCTCGTACTCACAATCTTCCATAGATTAACAGTGTGGTGTGTGGGTCATAGTATACAGTATATTATCTGTGTGAAGTGTGTGAGGATTACCCTCGTAAGTCCTGCTCACAACTCAAAACTTCGATTGTCTATTTTGCTGGTTGAGTGTGTCCAAGTGTTGCCTGGACACGTTCTGGGAAGGTGGAGACATTGATAATAGAAAACTATTGACTGTAAACTCTTAACATCAGGATTCGAACCGATACCACTGGTGTGGAAGCTGGGCATGTAGACCATAGACTCAAGGGATGTAAACTGTCGAGTAATAGGATGGAGACCGTAGAGTTAAGGGATCATACAGTTGTTTGCCTCTGTGTGTGTGTGTGTGTGTGTGTGGCGAGGCCTGGGTCACGACGCGTCGGCCAGGTGAGGCGGACTCAAGGCCACAGGAGATGCGCCGCTTCACCTCCCACCCACAGCACCTCCCTCCTCCTCCTCCTCCTCCTCCTGCTTTTACTACTTCCTTCTCGGTGAGCCCGGGGGCGGCGGGGGGCTTGTGCCTGGGAGGGTGGGGGACGCCATGAGGGGTCATCCTGCTCACAAGAAAGTGAACCAATCTGAAGAAACGAGTCTAGACCAGACGAGTGCTCACTGTGTGTGTGTGCGTTGTGCCATTTAATGAATGTTTGTGCTGGCCTCCCAGACCAGCCAGGAAGTGGTGTGGCTGCGCGGGCCTCCGGCTGCGGCCTCTGAACAGCTTGACTGAGCAGAGTAGCGACACACTAGTGTACTCCCTCACCTGGTGGCCCGGCAGCCTCACCCAACCACAAGGGTCTGTAGTTACCTGTAGCTCGCGAGCCACACGTACCCTCACCCATCTAACCATCTACTCGCCACTTGGAACTTAAAGCTAAACCAGTAACGGTCGTATGTACGTCATACCTTGGTCGTACGGTCGTATGTACGTCATACCTTGGTCGCACGGTCTTATGTACGTCATACCTTGGTCTTACGGTCGTATGTACGTCATACCTGGGTCGTACGGTCGTATGTACGTCATACCTTGGTCGCACGGTCTTATGTACGTCATACTTTGGTCGTTGCGTTGGACGTGTCAGCTTCTGTCGTGTGATGAACGTGTTGGCAATGATGCATGCCAGTAGACCTGAGTGTTGTACCGACGTGGGCAGGAAGACATCAGTGTTGTGGCAGGGTAAGGCCTGGAGCCACCACAGTGCGGGGGATGTGTACAATGTTGTGGCAGGGTAAGGCCTGGAGCCACCATTGTGCGGGGGATGTGTACAATGTTCCCAGGTGTCATGTGGTATAAGACCTCACCTTATCCATGTGTGGTGCTGGAAGTGTTCACACACACACACACACACACACACACACACACACACACACACACAACACACACACACACACACACACACACAGCAAAAAGCAGTTCTCCTCCACGCTGGATGTGTTTGTGTGTGTGTGTGGGTGTGTGTGTGTGTGTGCTGTCTCCTGCTCTGACGTAAACAAATTTTATTGTACAGTAAACAAAGGTGTGAGAGACGGGTGTATACCTCTCCTGCAGGAGAGTGGGTGGTGGGTGGTTCCCTTCCGTTCTGTTCCTCCAGCAGACCGACGCAGCCCACCCCAGGTTTACAATAGTGTGACTCAACACTTTCTGAAAAGTTGGAGGAAAATGTGTTGCTTGGTTGACGTTATTGTATCACACACACACACACACACACACACACACACACACACACACACAAGCTTGAACTTTAGATAGGTCCAAAGAAGACACTAAAATCCCTCCACGTACAAATGGGTAATTACACATCCTACCCATACACTCGGGGCATCACAGTGCAGTGCTTACAGTAGCAAGCTACTAATCTGACAGCCACACGGGTTCGAATCCTGGACGGGCAGCCAGCCCACAGCAGACCTAGGTCTTCCTATTCCATTGGTTGGTTATTGGATGAGTGCGTGTCTGGCGTAAGCTGGGTCGTACATAAGGGTTGCGACCTGATACGAACCTACAAGGTTAACAAACTGAGCTGCACATGTGTCTACATCTCTCTCTCTCTGGGTACTACAGAGGAAGGAGTCTCTCTCTCTCTCTCTCTCTCTCTCTCTCTCTCTCTCTCTCTCTCTCTCTCTCTCTCTCTCTCTCTCTCTCTCTCTCTCGTGCCTCACCAAGACGCATCAGGAGGCCGGCTGGTGGGAGGGCCAGGATAGCTTCGCCAGCCAGGGAAGGCCGGTGATCGGTCGTGTAGTGGAGGGAGGGAAGGAGTGTCGCTCGGCTAGCCCGTGACACTGGGGGAGGAAGTGGTGTTCTCTGCCTGAGTGAATTTAAAGGGGGGAAAAAAAAGGACTGTGGCGTGGCGTCGGGTCGCTTATGGTCAGTCCTGCCTTGATGAACGATGGCAGTGGGGTTATATACCGCTTTCTCAGATTGGTTGATGATGTGTTTTTAAATGTTCGTCATTCCATGTTGCGGAATTGTGGTCAATTATAGGACGCCATCCATTAACCACGTTAATACGACCCATGGGCGTGATAGCCTGCTGACCTCTGACCTAACCATTAAGGTCAGTTTATCATATCGAAGGATCATACTGTCCTTGATTGAGGGTCGTTACGTGGTTCTCAAGGGTCTAATCATGGTACTGTGAGGGGGGGTTCGTAACCATGGTGAAGGTGTAGCCATGCAATGTCTCGTACTTTGGTGCATGATGATAATGTCAGCCAAAGGTCTTGGCAGATGAAAGGAGACGTTGAGCGAAACTGCTTCGTCAGAGGCGGATGAATTATTCTGATCAGCAGAGAGGAGGAAATAGAACGAGTTTACGTATTCCGTCTGAATGTGGCAGACGGCTTTGAACTGAGGCGAGCCACTGCTCACGGCCGCCTTCATGTGGCGGATCTTGCTTCGTCTTCCTGGGCGTCGGGAACCGTGAGGAAGAGGTGAGCACGGGGGCAACTGAAAGGTGAGGTGACACTGCCACCATCCTGGCCTTGAGTCGGCAGGAAAAGTTTGTACATGGTGACTGAGGGACGTCAAGTGGAGGTGCACGGGGGAATAACCTGGCAGAGGGTAGATATTATGAGGAACTACACATTGAGTACATAAAGCATGGGTTTAGAACCCATCTAGAGGTAGATATCATCATAGGATCAGAACCCATCTAGGGGGGTAGATATCATCATAGGATCAGAAACCCATCTAGGGGGTAGATATCATCATAGGATCAGAACCCATCTAGGGGGGTAGATAGGATCAGAACCCATCTAGGGGGGTAGATATCATCATAGGATCAGAACCCATCTAGGGGGTAGATATCATCATAGGATCAGAACCCATCTAGGGGGTAGATATCATAGGATCAGAGCCCATCTAGGGGGTAGATATCATAGGATCAGAACCCCTCTAGGGTTAGATATAGGATCAAAACCCATCTAAGGGTAGATATCATAGGATCAGAACCCATCTAGGATCAGAGCCCATCTAGGGGGTTGATATCATAGGATCAGAACCCCTCTAGGGTTAGATATAGGATCAAAACCCATCTAAGGGTAGATATCATAGTATCAGAACCCATCTAGGCGGTAGATATCATAGGATCAGAACCCATCTAGGGTTAGATATAGGATCAAAACCCATCTAGGGGTAGATATCATAGGATCAGAAGCCATCTAGGGGTAGATATCATAGGATCAGAACCCATCTAGGGGTAGATATCATAGGATCAGAACCATGAGTGTGGGGATAGCTGTTATATCTGCTCATCCTGCAGGGGTAGACACAGCTGCTGGAGAAACTACGTAGGTACGTGAAGACTGGCTCCGTCGTGGACAGACCCGGGGGGATGTGATGATGGCCCAGCCTGCCACGTATAGGCACGTGAACTGTTTCAGGGAAACATACATGGGGTTAGAGAGGAACGAAACGAAAGGTGTATGTGGAAGAAATCAGACCTGCTAGTATGAGATGGTATTGATATTTATTTGATATTTCGTCTCGTTATTAATATTTGTTTAATATTTCGTCTCTTTATTAATATTTGTTTAATATTTCGTCTCTTTATTAATATTTGTTTAATATTTCGTCTCTTTATTAATATTTGTTTAATATTTCGTCTCTTTATTAATGTATGTTTAATATTTCGTCTCTTTATTAATATTTATTTGATATTTCGTCTCTTTATTGATATTTATTTAATTTTTCGTCTTTCATTAATATATGTTTAATATCTCGTCTTTTTATTAATATATGTTTAATATTTCGTCTTTTTATTAATATATGTTTAATATTTCGTCTTTTTATTTATATATGTTTAATATCTCGTCTTTTTATTAATATATGTTTAATATATCGTCTCTTTATTAATATTTTTTTAATATTTCGTCTCTAATAATATTTATTTAATATTTCGTCTCATTATTAACATTTAATATTTCGTCTCTTTATTAATATATGGTTAGTATTTCGTCTCTTCTTTACAAGGACGGCAGAGGAGGGAGTGTAGATGGGGGGGGTCAGGTCAGCCAGGTAACAAGCGACTTGCTTCCCTCAGTGAGACAGGAAGCCGTCCAGAGGAGTAGGTCTATAATGCTCGGGCCAGGAACAGGAAACCAGCAGCTCGTACACGAGTGAGAGAAAGTTCACTTTACGGTGAGACTGCCACAGTTGGCCTCCCTGAGCACGACCGTATGGACCTTACGGATGATGGGGGAGGTCTCTGACCCGGCCCTTCAAGGTCGGGTCAGAGGCCAAGACATTACCTTTGTGCTTGAGTGGTTCATCAACTCGGGATTGTGGGACTATTGGGAAGTGAGGTTACTGAGAACATATTGGGAGATGTACTGTGAGGCACAGTGGGAGACGTACTGTGAGGCACAGTGGGAGACGTACTGTGAGGCACAGTGGGAGACGTACTGTGAGGCACAGTGGGAGACGTACTGTGAGGCACAGTTGGAGATGTACTGTGAGCTACAGTGGGAGATGTACTGTGAGGCACAGTGGGAGATGTACTGTGAGGCATAGTGGGAGACGTACTGTGAGGCACAGTGGGAGATGTACTGTGAGGCATAGTGGGAGACGTACTGTGAGGCACAGTGGGAGACGTACTGTGAGGCACAGTGGGAGACGTACTGTGAGGCACAGTGGGAGATGTACTGTTAGGCACAGTGGGAGACGTACTGTGAGGCACAGTGGGAGATGTACTGTGAGGCATAGTGGGAGACGTACTGTGAGGCACAGTGGGAGATGTACTGTGAGGCACAGTGGGAGACGTACTGTGAGGCACAGTGGGAGATGTACTGTGAGGCATAGTGGGAGACGTACTGTGAGGCCCAGTGGGAGACGTACTGTGAGGCACAGTGGGAGACGTACTGTGAGGCACAGTGGGAGATGTACTGTGAGGCATAGTGGGAGACGTACTGTGAGGCCCAGTGGGAGACGTACTGTGAGGCACAGTGGGAGATGTACTGTGAGGCATAGTGGGAGACGTACTGTGAGGCCCAGTGGGAGACGTACTGTGAGGCACAGTGGGAGATGTACTGTGAGGCACAGTGGGAGACGTACTGTGAGGCACAGTGGGAGATGTACTGTGAGCTACAGTGGGAGACGTACTGTGAGGCACAGTTAACAGTGGACAGGCCAGGCGCATTACACTCATCTATGAACGGATGAACCTGTTGGAGTGGTCCAGGACAGACCACAGACCTGGCTGGCGGCTCATGATGATATATACTGGAAGTTGTTCACGGGATAACGTGGGTCGAGAACTACAACAGAGAGAGAGAGAGAGAGAGAGAGAGAGAGAGAGAGAGAGAGAGAGAGAGAGAGTACCCCTACGAGCTACGACGAGGTTTTACCAGTAGACGTGGCTATGGCGTACCGCTCACAGCAGGAAAACGTACACTGAAGAAATTAGAGTGTGGTGAGTTGCATGTTGTCGAGTGTTGCACAACGAAAAGACAGCAGCCAGGGCTAGGGAGGAGAACTTAACAGCCACTGTTGTGCCGCTGTCGTGCTGCTTCGCGCTCACGACCCCTCTCGATACCCCAGTGTGTGTGTGTGTGTGTGTGTGAGTGTGTGTGTGGTTACCACCCACGTCTGGGGGAGTGTGTGAGGATGGGTATTGTCAGTGAGTATATCCACGTTGCAGCTGAGGGCATTATGACCAGAGCCAGTGTAGTGTGGGGTGAGAACAGATCAAACGAGATAACATAACACGTGAAGTAGGGAAACAACATTGTAGATCAGGCATTTGGTTATATATGATCGTCACATCAACTGTACAGGAAAGAGCAGCTCCTTAAACTGTCCAATGAGAGCTTGCTAAACTGTCTGGGGAGAGCTCATGAAACTGTCCGGGGAGGACTCGTTACTTTGTCCAGGCAGAGCTCGTTATACTGTCCAGGCAGAGCTCGTTATACTGTCCAGGCAGAGCTCGTTATACTGTCCAGGCAGAGCTCGTTAAACTGTCCAGGCAGAGCTCGTTATACTGTCCAGGCAGAGCTCGTTATACTGTCCAGGCAGAGCTCGTTAAACTGCACGGGTAGAGCCTCATTAAGTGTCCAGGGAGAGCTCGTTAAACTGCACGGGTAGAGCCTCATTAAGTGTCCAGGGAGAGCTCGTTAAACTGTCCAGGGAGAGCTCGTTAAACTGCACGGGTAGAGCCTCATTAAGTGTCCAGGGAGAGCTCGTTAAACTGTCCAGGCAGAGCTCGTTAAACTGCACGGTAGAGCCTCATTAAAGTGTCCAGGGAGAGCTCGTTAAACTGCACGGGTAGAGCCTCATTAAAGTGTCCAGGAGAGCTCGTTAAACTGTCCAGGGAGAGCTCGTTAAACTGCACGGGTAGAGCCTCATTAAACTGTCCAGGGAGAGCTCGTTAAACTGCACGGTAGAGCCTCATTAAGTGTCCAGGGAGAGCTCGTTAAACTGCACGGTAGAGCCTCATTAAGTGTCCAGGGAGAGCTCGTTAAACTGCACGGGTAGAGCCTCATTAAGTGTCCAGGGAGAGCTCGTTAAACTGTCCAGGGAGAGCTCGTTAAACTGCACGGTAGAGCCTCATTAAAGTGTCCAGGGAGAGCTCGTTAAACTGCACGGTTAGAGCCTCATTAAACTGTCCAGGCAGAGCTCGTTATACTGTCCAGGCAGAGCTCGTTATACTGTCCAGGCAGAGCTCGTTATACTGTCCAGGCAGAGCTCGTTAAACTGTCCAGGGAGAGCTCGTTAAACTGCACGGTAGAGCCTCATTAAAGTGTCCAGGGAGAGCTCGTTAAACTGCACGGTTAGAGCCTCATTAAAGTGTCCAGGAGAGCTCGTTAAACTGCACGGTAGAGCCTCATTAAGTGTCCAGGGAGAGCTCGTTAAACTGCACGGGTAGAGCCTCATTAAAGTGTCCAGGAGAGCTCGTTAAACTGTCCAGGCAGAGCTCGTTATACTGTCCAGGCAGAGCTCGTTATACTGTCCAGGCAGAGCTCGTTAAACTGCACGGTAGAGCCTCATTAAGTGTCCAGGGAGAGCTCGTTAAACTGCACGGTAGAGCCTCATTAAAGTGTCCAGGGAGAGCTCGTTAAACTGCACGGGTAGAGCCTCATTAAACTGTCCAGGCAGAGCTCGTTAAACTGTCCAGGCAGAGCTCGTTAAACTGCACGGTAGAGCCTCATTAAACTGTCCAGGCAGAGCTCGTTAAACTGCACGGTAGAGCCTCATTAAGTGTCCAGGGAGAGCTCGTTAAACTGTCCAGGGAGAGCTCGTTAAACTGTCCAGGCAGAGCTCGTTATACTGTCCAGGCAGAGCTCGTTATACTGTCCAGGCAGAGCTCGTTAAACTGCACGGTAGAGCCTCATTAAACTGTCCAGGGAGAGCTCGTTAAACTGTCCAGGCAGAGCTCGTTAAACTGCACGGGTAGAGCCTCATTAAAGTGTCCAGGAGAGCTCGTTAAACTGTCCAGGCAGAGCTCGTTAAACTGTCCAGGGAGAGCTCGTTAAACTGCACGGTAGAGCCTCATTAAGTGTCCAGGGAGAGCTCGTTAAACTGTCCAGGGAGAGCTCGTTAAACTGTCCAGGGAGAGCTCGTTAAACTGTCCAGGGAGAGCTCGTTAAACTGTCCAGGGAGAGCTCGTTAAACTGTCCAGGGAGAGCTCGTTAAACTGTCCAGGGAGAGCTCGTTAAACTGTCCAGGGAGAGCTCGTTAAACTGCACGGGTAGAGCCTCATTAAAGTGTCCAGGGAGAGCTCGTTAAACTGTCCAGGCAGAGCTCGTTAAACTGCACGGTAGAGCCTCATTAAACTGTCCAGGGAGAGCTCGTTAAACTGTCCAGGCAGAGCTCGTTATACTGTCCAGGCAGAGCTCGTTAAACTGCACGGTAGAGCCTCATTAAACTGTCCAGGGAGAGCTCGTTAAACTGTCCAGGCAGAGCTCGTTAAACTGCACGGTAGAGCCTCATTAAACTGTCCAGGCAGAGCTCGTTAAACTGTCCAGGCAGAGCTCGTTAAACTGCAACGGGTAGAGCCTCATTAAGTGTCCAGGGAGAGCTCGTTAAACTGCACGGTAGAGCCTCATTAAGTGTCCAGGGAGAGCTCGTTAAACTGTCCAGGGAGAGCTCGTTAAACTGCACGGGTAGAGCCTCATTAAAGTGTCCAGGGAGAGCTCGTTAAACTGCACGGTAGAGCCTCATTAAAGTGTCCAGGAGAGCTCGTTAAACTGCACGGTTAGAGCCTCATTAAGTGTCCAGGCAGAGCTCGTTATACTGTCCAGGCAGAGCTCGTTAAACTGTCCGGGGAGTACTTCTTAAACTGTCTTAGGAGAGTTTATGATACTGTCTAGTGAGTGCTTTTTAAAGTGTCCAGGGAGAGCTCGTTAAACTGCACGGGTAGAGCCTCATTAAAGTGTCCAGGAGAGCTCGTTAAACTGTCCAGGCAGAGCTCGTTATACTGTCCAGGCAGAGCTCGTTATACTGTCCAGGCAGAGCTCGTTATACTGTCCAGGCAGAGCTCGTTAAACTGCACGGTAGAGCCTCATTAAAGTGTCCAGGAGAGCTCGTTAAACTGCACGGTGTCTTAGGAGAGTTTATGATACTGTCTAGTGAGTGCTTTTTAAAGTGTCCAGGGAGAGCTCGTTAAACTGTCCAGGGAGAGCTCGTTAAACTGTACGGGTAGAGCCTCATTAAACTGTCCAGGGAGAGCTCGTTAAACTGCACGGGTAGAGCCTCATTAAAGTGTCCAGGGAGAGCTCGTTAAACTGCACGGGTAGAGCCTCATTAAAGTGTCCAGGGAGAGCTCGTTAAACTGCACGGGTAGAGCCTCATTAAAGTGTCCAGGGAGAGCTCGTTAAACTGCACGGTAGAGCCTCATTAAACTGTCCAGGGAGAGCTCGTTAAACTGCACGGGTAGAGCCTCATTAAACTGTCCAGGGAGAGCTCGTTAAACTGCACGGGTAGAGCCTCATTAAAGTGTCCAGGGAGAGCTCGTTAAACTGCACGGGTAGAGCCTCATTAAAGTGTCCAGGGAGAGCTCGTTAAACTGCACGGGTAGAGCCTCATTAAAGTGTCCAGGGAGAGCTCGTTAAACTGCACGGGTAGAGCCTCATTAAAGTGTCCAGGGAGAGCTCGTTAAACTGCACGGGTAGAGCCTCATTAAAGTGTCCAGGGAGAGCTCGTTAAACTGCACGGGTAGAGCCTCATTAAAGTGTCCAGGGAGAGCTCGTTAAACTGCACGGGTAGAGCCTCATTAAAGTGTCCAGGGAGAGCTCGTTAAACTGCACGGGTAGAGCCTCATTAAACTGTCCAGGGAGAGCTCGTTAAACTGCACGGGTAGAGCCTCATTAAACTGTCCAGGGAGAGCTCGTTAAACTGCACGGGTAGAGCCTCATTAAACTTGAAAACCAGTTGTGACGTCACGGAGTCTGATGATTTATTCAAGGCCCAAAATGAGACTCTGAGAATATTTGAACAGGATGACGCTTCCATCTGCCTCCTCCCTCCCCGGATGCATCAGACCGGAATATAAATACGGTGATGGGTGACGTGAGCGTCCGTATACGTGATTCTGGGGAGACGTGGAAGGAGGTTAATCCCGTGTGATGTCGGGGTTCGAGAGGCCTTACGTGATGTCCTCGGGTCTCTGGAGAAAACCTGGAACTATTGAAAGTTTTTTTTCCGATCTGTGTAGGAAGGGTCAGTGCCAGGGGAGGTGAGGAGCGAGGGTATGATTCCCCCGTATGTAACATGGGTGGTGACAGACAACTTGCCGTAACGCGAGTGTCAGGACCAGACGTGGGTTACACGCTCGTAACAGACATGTGACACTGATTACGTCGGCTCTGCCAAGAGGAGTGTCCGTCTTATGATGGGCTGAGCTAATGTGAGGGAGGGAAGGTGAGTGAGTGGGTGGAGTGTGCGCGTCTGTGGAGGGGTTGCGTCCATGTTTGTGCGTACGTATACCGCAGGTGAGAGGCGTATGGTCGCGTTTATATAACTCAGTAGATAAACTGACACGACGACAGTTAGTTGATCTTACTATGTATGGAGTCTTGTGTGTGTGTGTGTGTGTGAGAGAGAGAGAGAGAGAGAGAGAGAGAGAGAGAGAGAGAGAGAGAGAGAGAGAGAGAGAGAGAGAGTTAGAAGTCTTTGATGGCGTCCTCACACTGATGGTTATTTCAAGAAATCAGAGTAACATGCAGGCAGGTAAGGCCAACCCTCGAAATGTGTGGCAAGATACTACTGAGGAGGAAGGAGTCAGCAGACCTTTGTATCAGGGGAACGTCTTGTGCTAGAGCGAGGGTTGCCGGAGGGGGTCCACAAGGGTCAGTGCTGGAGCCACTGGTGTTGTTGATGCATGAGGAAGACCTGATGCCCCAAGAACACGACCAACTAACCCCCATGTTAACGGCAGTGTAGCAGCGTAGACCATCATTATGACCAGCAACAACATCTGCGTGAGGAATGTTAGGGCAAATGGCTGGTAAATGTAAACTAAAAGATATAAAGAACATAAGTATGGGAATGTTGAAGATGTACACGTTACATTTAGACTCGGAAAGAAGGAAATTAAGCGACATGAATTGACACGTGTGAGGGATCGTGAAATAGAAGTTCAGTCTGTGATTTAAGGACCGTCCGTATCTGAACAATTATCTGATTAGAAAAAAATTAATGAAACAAATATATATTACGAATTTCACTGGCCAAGGAAATGTGTAGGAATATTCTTCCTTTTGTTCGACCCAGCTTTGAATATGCGGCATTTGCTTCGTCCCGTTTTTAGAAAAGGAAAAATGAATGTTGAAAAGGTGGAGCCTCAGGGATGGTGTGAATAATTGTGTGAAGAAGAAAGGATGGAAATCCTGGACTTGATGTTATAACTTTTTTATCTTGCTCCTTAGATCATGCCTCCCTCACTAACACAGGTGCCGCCATCAAGAACGTACGTTATGGAAGAACAAAGCGTGTTCCCTGTTCTTCACGAGATGATAGACCTGCCCTCCACAGCAGCACGGAACACACACACACACACACACACACACACACACACAGTCGAGGAGTCGGGAGGAGTACAGCAGAGGTCGAGTGGTGGGAACCGTGTATGTGTGCGGCCGCTCACACAGGTGCCTGACTGTACAGAGCCCTGCAGAGCGCTTGGTGCCGTGGGTCCTGCCACAGCAGGAGGTAAGCCGCCAGCCAACTGTGGGCGGAACAAAAACTGAAGTGATGTATGCTGGAGGAGGACCATTGTGGCCAGGAACAGGGGAGATCAAGATGAGAGAGAGAGAGAGAGAGAGAGAGAGAGAGAGAGAGAGAGAGAGAGAGAGAGAGAGAGAGAGAGAGAGAATAGATAATAATAATAATAATTATAACACACACACACACACACACACACACACACACACACACACACACCAGCCGCTAAAGAGGTGCTCACCACTCGCTGTTCTGCCCGACCATCTTCAACCATCACCTGTAACCAAATTCGGGAAGAAGTTACGAATTTATTCCCGCCACCGTCACCTCCTGTCACCTGAGATCCCTCTAGTCCCAGACCTGCAGTTCGGCAGCAGAACCACATGGAACCCACATATCTGGTCCAGACCACTAATGGAACTGCCTCGTCTCCAGGTATTATGACCATGGATATTGAGGGGAATTTATATTAATAATATATGTATATATTGACATTCAGATATATCTGGTTAACCCCATTCCTGAAGCGGTTTGGATTTGTCCATTATTTTAGTAAGTGGCTACGGTGAAAGCAGTAGCTATGGTAATTTATTATTATAACACGTTATTATATATATATATATATATATATATATATATATATATATATATATATATATATACACACGAATAAAGTGTATATGAACGCGCACCTTCATAGAACATACAAAGCTCCATCAGCCAGGATCGAACCTGGGACCCCTTGTGCAAGAGGCAGGCATGCTAACCGCTAGGCTAAGGGACTGTATAATAGGAAACAACTATTCGAAATACTAAGTACTCGAATACCCTTCGTCTCACAATGGTGAGCAACGGGGTCTATCGGTTGTTTCCGAACAGAACACATAGCCAACTGATAGCGTTTTACCGAACCTGACTGTACAACGCGGAGTTATATGACTACGAATAAAGTGTATATGAACGCGCACCTTCATAGAACATACAAAGCTCCATCAGCCAGGATCGAACCTGGGACCCCTTGCACAAGGGGTCCCAGGTTCGATCCTGGCTGATGGAGCATAGTGCCATTGTACAAAGGCAAAGGGGATAAGAGTGAGTGCTCAAATTACAGAGGTATAAGTTTGTTGAGTATTCCTGGTAAATTATATGGGAGGGTATTGATTGAGAGGGTGAAGGCATGTACAGAGCATCAGATTGGGGAAGAGCAGTGTGGTTTCAGAAGTGGTAGAGGATGTGTGGATCAGGTGTTTGCTTTGAAGAATGTATGTGAGAAATACTTAGAAAAGCAAATGGATTTGTATGTAGCATTTATGGATCTGGAGAAGGCATATGATAGAGTTGATAGAGATGCTCTGTGGAAGGTATTAAGAATATATGGTGTGGGAGGAAAGTTGTTAGAAGCAGTGAAAAGTTTTTATCGAGGATGTAAGGCATGTGTACGTGTAGGAAGAGAGGAAAGTGATTGGTTCTCAGTGAATGTAGGTTTGCGGCAGGGGTGTGTGATGTCTCCATGGTTGTTTAATTTGTTTATGGATGGGGTTGTTAGGGAGGTAAATGCAAGAGTTTTGGAAAGAGGGGCAAGTATGAAGTCTGTTGGGGATGAGAGAGCCTGGGAAGTGAGTCAGTTGTTGTTCGCTGATGATACAGCGCTGGTGGCTGATTCATGTGAGAAACTGCAGAAGCTGGTGACTGAGTTTGGAAAAGTGTGTGGAAGAAGAAAGTTAAGAGTAAATGTGAATAAGAGCAAGGTTATTAGGTACAGTAGGGTTGAGGGTCAAGTCAATTGGGAGGTGAGTTTGAATGGAGAAAAACTGGAGGAAGTGAAGTGTTTTAGATATCTGGGAGTGGATCTGGCAGCGGATGGAACCATGGAAGCGGAAGTGGATCACAGGGTGGGGGAGGGGGCGAAAATCCTGGGGGCCTTGAAGAATGTGTGGAAGTCGAGAACATTATCTCGGAAAGCAAAAATGGGTATGTTTGAAGGAATAGTGGTTCCAACAATGTTGTATGGTTGCGAGGCGTGGGCTATGGATAGAGTTGTGCGCAGGAGGATGGATGTGCTGGAAATGAGATGTTTGAGGACAATGTGTGGTGTGAGGTGGTTTGATCGAGTGAGTAACGTATGGGTAAGAGAGATGTGTGGTAATAAAAAGAGCGTGGTTGAGAGAGCAGAAGAGGGTGTTTTGAAGTGGTTTGGGCACATGGAGAGGATGAGTGAGGAGAGATTGACCAAGAAGATATATGTGTCGGAGGTGGAGGGAACAAGGAGAAGAGGGAGACCAAATTGGAGGTGGAAGGATGGAGTGAAAAGGATTTTGTGTGATCGGGGCCTGAACATGCAGGAGGGTGAAAGGAGGGCAAGGAATAGAGTGAATTGGAGCGATGTGGTATACCGGGGTTGACGTGCTGTCAGTGGATTGAATCGGGGCATGTGAAGCGTCTAGGGTAAACCATGGAAAGCTGTGTAGGTATGTATATTTGCGTGTGTGGACGTATGTATATACATGTGTTTGGGGGGGGGGGGGTTGGGCCATTTCTTTCGTCTGTTTCCTTGCGCTACCTCGCAAACGCGGGAGACAGCGACAAAGTATAATAAATATAAATATATATATATATATATATATATATATATATATATATATATATATATATATATATATATACATATTTGCCATTTCCCGCGTTAGCTAGGTAGCTTTAAGAACAGAGGACTGGGCCTTTGAGGGAATGTACTCATTTGGCCTTCTGTTTTCCTTATTTTGGAAAAGAAAAGAAAAAAAAGACCGGAAGGGGTGGATTTCCAGTCCTCCGCTCCCTCCCCTTTTAGTCGCCTTTTACGACACGCAGGGAATACGTGGGAAGTATTGTTTCTCCCATATCCTCAGGGATTATATATATATATATATATATATATATATATATATATATATATATATATATATATATATAGTAATTAGACTAAACTAGACGTGTAACTCTTACATTACGTCTTCGTTGGCATTATAGAGTAACGAAGTCTGCGGACATGTCACCAGTTATTTCATTGGTGTTGTACTAGTGTGTCTCCTCGCCTGGTGGCTGTGTAGCCTTGCTAATCTCTTATGTACCACTACTACATGGGTTCCCTCCACCTTTTATATGATGTACCTGACGTCATCTGTTACTGAGATATAGTGAGGTACCTGACTTCATCTGCGTCTGACGTAGGGCGAGGTACCTGACGTCATCTGTTACAGACATAGGACGAGGTACGTGACGTCATCTGCGTCTGACGCAAGGCGAGGTACGTGACGTTATGTTACTGAGGTATAGTGATATAGTCGAGGTCGTGTTGTCACCGAGGTATGATGGTAAGACAATATTGACACCCAAGAGCGCCGTACACCTACCCTGGCTGAGGGACTTAACACATCCAGAACGTATCCTCAACTCCGGTACACGGCTGGCGCTTGCTGGTAGCTCCCGTTCACCAGGTGAAGTTATACGTTGGGCAATACATTCTCATTAACTTCACGGGGATGCGGCCTCACACGTGATGTATACACGCTGTGGAGAGTGAGTCATTGGTCTTGTGTTTGTATGTGAGGCGTGGAATGTTCAGTGTTGTTGGTATGATCTTGGTGGAGAGGTCAGAGGATGGTGTGTCCTCACTCGGATGTTCACACAAGTCGTGCACTTGATGGCGTGAGGCTGCTAGAAGCGTTCCCCTTATTAACTGAAGAAGTTATGGAGGAAGTGTCGCCTTGTGAGTCAACTTTAGGTGAACTTCCTCCTTATGGATGAAGTTGTCAAGTACTTCCTCACGCCCCGCTCCTCTACACCAAGTCTCAGTGTATCACGTGTTTGTAGTAACCTTCACACATAAAGTCCCGGGTATGTTGTCCTCGCTGCTGGGTCGTACCGAAGACTCAGCATTATCAAAAACTCACGAGAGTTTCATCTCGTAGTTCATATCCTCCTCCCACAGAAAAGAAGGAAGATAAAAAAAAGGCATCTCACGGTGAACTCCTGCCCCAGGCGAGGAGTGTGGAACGTTTCATTTGAATATTAAAACTCGTGCCAGGTTCCTCTGTTGACAACACAGGTCATGAGACACTCGTATATACAGGTCACCCGTCATGTATAGATGGCATGACAGGTCATCATTGTCTTCATGATAATGCTGGCGAGGAGTTGGTCAGTTACAGATGGTCTTCAGGTGGCAGAGTGGAGGTATTGCCCCGAGGTACGTGCGCGTGTTACCATCTTTGTCAAGACGCACAAACGTCCAACACACAGACTGTATGACGCCTCGTGACCCAGATTGCAGTGAAGGATGCGTCATGATGTGGGTCGTGTGGTTGTTGTGTGTGGTACTGACTGTGATGCTTGTTAACGTTACAGTGGAGTGTCTTGTTGGTTTCTACACGAGTGAACATGTGAACACTGATGCTGAGGAAGAACGTTTGTGACCAGCTGGTGGCGAGGGATCCCTGCTCCTCTTCCCTACACATCCTCTCTGTATTTTGAGTCTTGAAATCCATTTTTTTTTTATATTGCGTGACCTGCATAGCGAGACACACACTCAGGGATGACCTGCATAGCGAGACACACTCAGGGATGACCTGCATAGCGAGACACACACTCAGGGATGACCTGCATAGCGAGACACACACTCAGGGATGACCTGCATAGCGAGACACACACTCAGGGATGACCTGCATAGCGAGACACACACACACACTCAGGGATGACCTGCATAGCGAGACACACTCAGGGATGACCTGCATAGCGAGACACACACACTCAGGGATGACCTGCATAGCGAGACACACACACTCAGGGATGACCTGCATAGCGAGACACACACACTCAGGGGTCACTTTGCCCGTCTTGAGTGGGTCTGTGACCTCCTTGGTGAGTGTGTTGGTCTGTCTGTTGTTGTGAGTCGCACCTTCACCTTTGATCCTAACTTGAAACTTTTCCTCACGTATTGTGTCCGTGAAACTTTATACTGGTGTTTACTAGCAAATAGAAAATGAAATGGGTTAAGACTTTTAATTAGAGTTTGGATTTTGCTGGAGGGAAGTCCTTTATGATGAAAAAAATAAAGTTTAACCGAGTTTATAACTTTTAAGAAAACTCCGCCATTAACCATGTGGAATTTAATACAGATGTTTATATATTTTTTTAAATATATCGTTCGGTTCTTATGTCACTCTCAGTAACAGTGTTACACTGGGGGCGTTACGAGTGTTACGTGGAACATCCCTCTGGTGTGTGGCTCCTCCGTTTCAGAGGTACCCGCTACGGAGGCCAGACCTCAGATGAACGAGGTTAGAAAGTGAATAAGAAAAGTATTTAAGAGTTTTGGAGGAAGTGTAAAGCTCCCATTTTAGAGAGGGTGAGGTGGCCGGTGTTAGGAAAGCCATGTGGTTACGCCCATGGTGTTAGGTCTGGCTGGGTTACGCCAGGCGTCATCGTAATGTAACGCAGTAGGCGCTGGCCGGCGTGCCTGCAGGCCTGGGTGATGCCAGAACATACGTGTCAGTGTATGTGCAGTGTTATGAAGAGGTTGTTCACTGGCAGTGTAATTGTAGACCGACCAATCAAAGTGTATGATGTGTTCACGGGTGCAATACGCCCCCACTAATGTCGCAAATGTTGATAAACACATGATCGTATATATTCTAACATTTTTTTTTCTTTTTTTTTTTTTTTTGGTGTTGCTGTTAGGCAGAAATTGATGACCCTAGCATGAGAGGTTAGTTAATACTTGTATAAGGTTAGGTTAGGTTAGGTTTGTTCTCACGTATAAGTTCTCACAGCTACAGCCATTGTACTTGACTTCACTTGACGCCCGTCCATACAACGTACTGTCACTGTGGCCATCCCTCTGGTGGCCACCACAGGCTCGTCCAGGTGCCAGTGGCCACCTTCAGTCCTCCTCTCTGTACCCTGCCACACCTCGCTCCTCCAGGAGCAGGAGTGCGTCCCCGTCACACTCATCGTAGACGTGATGTCTCACGTTTCTCTTGTGCACGTGAAGCCCGCCGGTACCTGCCTCCCATCCCTCCTTCCCTGGGGTTCCAGGATGGAGGAGATACACCCATCCCCTATGATTCCCCTGCTCCTCTCCCCCTAGGTCACCAGCACCCAGGCAAGACGAGCCCCTCCCAACCCCTCCATCTCTCCCCATACAACGGCAGCCGTGCCGGCCCAAGATGCGAGGGCTCGACACCGCTCCATAATTCCTCAAGTTCCCTAGGGCGGCCATAGTGAGTGGCGCGGGAGGCGGTATCTTTGCTAACATTACCGGACGGTTCCCGTACAGAGCGGGTCTCCCCTCACCCCACACCATAACCTGGTGTGTGTGTGTGTGTGTGTGTGTGTGTGTGTGTATGCTGGTAGAGGTGTGTCTGTCTCCGTGCGCTCGGTGTGATGTAAGGAGGGGGGCTGGTGAGTTGTGATATGGGGACACCTTACACCTCCCGGCTGTTGTTGTTGTATAATGAGACAGGAGGTGCTCGCTACCTTAATGACGACCACTGAGCTCTGCCCGAGTGTGGCCGGGGGCGGGCGGCAGGCTGTCGTCCTCCCCAGTGAGGCGCGTGGATCATCACCGCCCCACACACCAGGACAGGCCCGCCCCGCCGCCACCCCACACCACCATACTCCCTCGCGTCTGCCTCACCACGCATTATGGTAGGCGTCGCCCTCCCGCCACCTCCCCCACCACCATACACCCTCGCGTCTGCCTCACCACACACCATGGTAGGCCCGCCGGCCACCTCCTCCACCACCATACTCCCTCCGTCTGCCTCACCACACACCAGGTAGGCGTCGCCCTCCATCACTTCCACCACCATACTCCCTCTGTCTGCCTCACCATATTCCTCAGAAACATTCTCACCTCACGGATAACCGTATCGATCTTCCTCACAACCATATCGATCTCCCTCACATCTGTGTCGATCTCCCACACGACCATCTCAGTCTCCCTCACAACCATGTCGATCTCCCTCACAACCATGTCGATCTCCTCACAACCATGTCGATCTCCCTCACAACCATTTCGATCTCCCTCACAACCATGTCGATCTCCCTCACAACCATTTCGATCTCCCTCACAACCATGTCGATCTCCCTCACAACCATGTCGATCTCCCTCACAACCATCCATCTCATCTTGACTTGATCTGAATGTTAAGTATGGATCAACTTGAGTCACATCCAGACAACATCCTTGAAAGGAAAAAGCCAATATTTCACAGTTCGCACGGAGGGGAAAGCTGGGGTCTGCCCTGGTGGTCGAGGCTGCTAGGGTGGTTGGTGAGGGAAGCCGATATCATTGATGAAAATGGCTGAGCATCTGAAGCCCGTCGGAAAGTGAACGAAGAACAAAGAACTGCTCAAGAAATAGCGCGAGTTTCTCAACCCGTTGAACACGAAGACACGGCATGACCCTCAGGGGTTATTATGTGACCTGACCTGACCCCGCAGTTAAAGGCTAGGCCCTCATGCTCGGGTATTGTGCCGTCATCATCCTGAAGGGTTGTTATCATGGTGAACGAGGTGGTGTACTGATCCCTCATGTTTTACGCCGGACTCAGAGTGTGGACCATTTGATAGCGTCCCCAGTCTGTGTCTACTCCGGGCCCTGCCTGCCACTTACAACAATCGCCTCTTTTTAAGAACAGCAAAACACCATTAGCTCAGGGACTTGCCGTCCTCTGGGCTCTTGTCTGAGTGCATGACGTCTGAAACTGACGTTCCCTGAAGGGAGAATGGAAGCGATGTATGTGAAGGTAACAGCCAGAAGGGCGGTTATCATGCGTTGTGGAATGATTGTGTCGGTAGATGTGAATTATGTGATGATGGAGGATCAGACAGTTTGAAGAAGGCGTCGCGTCCTACGTGGGAAGACCATACCTGTCTTGAAGAAGGCCATATGATATGTGAATTATATAACTCGAAGGATTTTCTGTATATATATAATCAGGAAAAATATGCCTGTCTTGTTAATGATGAAGCCAAATATGATGTAATATGTTAGTGTGGACCGTGTCTGTTGTTGTTTCCATGTTGTGTGTGTGTGTGTGTGTGTGTGTGTGTGTGTGTATGTGCTGTATGTGTGTGTGTGTGTGTGTATGTGTTGTATGTGTGTGTGTATGTGTTGTGTGTGTGTGTGTGTGTGCCAGCCAGGTTGTCACCTCCACTCGCCTCTCACTACCATCAGTTAGTTTTGTAGTGCTACAGCTCAAGTGCTCTCCAGTGCTGCCGGCTCGTCCGGGGTCAGCGCGTGGCAGAGGTACTTCCTCCGTGTTAACGAGCCGACCATTTCCTGAGGGACCTCGGGTCTTGTGGGGAAGTAGACCATTGATATGGTTGACAAAGTAGACCATTGATATGGTTGACAAAGTAGACCATTGATATGGTTGACAAAGTAGACCATTGATATGGTTGACAAAGTAGACCATTGATATGGTTGACAAGTTGTGTTTGACCTTATAAAAGAGGCGTGTGAGGAACCTCCTTCCAGCTGAGTCAGGTCGGATCATATGGGTGCTGTAGGGGAGACACTGTCCTACTTTCAGTATTGGAGTAGATATATTTTTTTCACCTCTAAATTTGGACGCATTTTTGGTTGATGTTTTGCCTACTGTGGCAGGGGTACTGCAGACTCCGAGTGACCGGTGTTAGTACAGTGAGTGGCTGGTTGCAGGCTGACCTGCGCTACCCAGCGAGATGGGGACTTGGCACCCGGAGCTCTGGACTGGGGTAGGGTCTGGGGTGAAGGTGACGGAGGATGGCTATTATCATTGTGTTAAGGCGAGGCGTCATGCTTCACATGGAGGTGGTGTAGGTGTGTGTGTGGGGGTTAGGGTAGTGAGCCATGCATCTCAAGGAGGAGTACCTGGTCTCCTCCTCCGTAGGCCAGGCTTCTCCCTCATCACACAGAAGGATGTGTGGCGGTGCACCTCACTAGAACGGCGTATGACGAAGCATGTACGTTCATCAACCTCGCGTTCCGTACGCAGAGTCGTTGATAAACTCGTGTGTCTCACGCCGACACTGATGATCCGTTGACGAGACACGTCAGAATGTAACGTCATCATCGCCGGACTTGAAGCAGTGAGTGTGGCGCGACGCGTCGTCTGGATGTGAGAGTTGACGACCCACCCACCCACCCACCCACCCACCCAGTCATGGTGTAGTGAGGGACGGGTAAGACCAGTCCGGACTGACTGCTGTCAGGAAGTCTGGTTTAGTGTGTTCCCACCACATACCACGCGGGTTTTACTGCTGGTTAAGAGGGAGGTTCAGGCTCATTATATACCCAAAACTACCTGACAGCTCGTTAGATAAAGCTGAGGTTGTTAATGATGATCGTGATCCTACCTTGGTGTCATGTACACTGTTCTCACGGTGGCTCACCAGTCTTGTGTAGTGAGGGTCTGCTGGTCTGGCAGGCCGGGTGGGTGGGTGGGTGGGTCAAGGTGCAGGCTGTGAGGTGTTGCTGCTGCAGGTTATCAATTATATTGTATGTTGTGCATCCTGGCTGGTCTGGTCCACCGCGGAAGTAGTTGTCGTAATAAGGGGGAATAATAAGGTCATGACATTAATACTGGTTTGATTAATGTGTCCCACAGACACAGTGGCACTAACTCACACATCCTTCCCCGACTTTCATTCTTATGGTAAGGAATGATTTATTGTTAAGTATAGATGGAACCAGATCTTCCTCTGTGTTCACGTGTATGTTATGTTGGATCTTCCGTGTCCACATTCTGATGAGGACAGGTGTGGAGGTTGTAGTCTCGTCTTGGTGAGGGACCTTCGGGAATCGTGTTGTCTAGTAGTTAACTGTGGCTTTATACAGTTAAGTTGGCTCACATCGTTGTCTGTCTGGTGTGGAAAGTTCTACCTTCGTTGAATCGTCAATTTTTGTCATGTGTTCTGCAAAGGTGGAGTCGACCAGCATCACACACACACACACACACACACACACACACACACACACACACACACACACACACACACAGATCTCTGACGCGTCTCTTTCGTTGTGTGAAACATTTTGTTTTGATGTGGGTTCCATATGACTGGATGCCCTCGTGCCTTCCTAGGCGGTCAGAAACATTTATTATCAGTATACGTAGTGGACGAGGTTACCACAGTGGTGTTACCGTCCACTGAGGATGACACGTTAACCTGTGTAGAGGAACAAGCCCACACTACCCCGTGGCACAGAGCATCAACAACGAGGCATTAGATCCCATACAGTTGGCTTAAAACTATATGGGAAAGTTTTGTTAGGGCGATCCTAGATCTGGCCTCTTATTTCCATGGCTATTTCCTTTGTGCTGATTGTATGGGTTATCATTGCACGACCAGATTTGCTGAAGACCTTAGTAGAAACTTGTGCACGTCATATCAGTATTATACTTCTGATATAACTGGTTGTGGCAGGTCATCCTTATGGTCGAGAAATTGTCATACGACGCCTCGGATCCCCCTTCTGTAAATCCTTGCTGACCCGGGTGGTGTGACTGTACAGTGGGTCGTGGGCTTCCTTAATCTTCACATCATCAACACTGATTCAGAATCGTGTATGGTATGCACCAGTAGTGGAGCCCGGCGTGTAGCTGTGTGACTACAGTCGTTGGGGGTCACTTCCATGTACAGAGGAACTGTGTAAGTTGGTTTTAAATCTTCCGAGATAGCAAAGCCACGCAGTAGTGCAGCTAATTAAAGAAAACACTTGTGGGTGATCACCAGAGCCATGTACATGATCATTGAAAGCATACTCGAGTCTAATTACAGCTAGTCAGAGCTGGTATTGTGCGTTCTACCATAAGGTTTCTGTTGCTCATTAGAGGATGTTCCTGTGTGTGGATGACGTGGAAGCCTAAACATAGGAGGCAGCACACACAGATGGAACCCGGTATCGTGTGTGTGGATGGTTGACGCCGCTCCGGGAGCCTGGCGAAGATCTTACCTTGAGGGGGAATTGTGTTTAGAACTGGGACAGTATAAGTCTCTGTGGTACAGTGACGTCGTCTTTTCCTTCCTGTCTTGCCCCAGCCGTAGACAGAACTGTTAAGGTAAGGTGTTCTGTCTACCAGAGTAACAGCTTCCCGCCCGTCATGCTACCATTATCAACAAGACTGAGCTGTGATGGTACAGGACCTAACATACAACCCCATGTGAACCACTAGCAGTGTGTTCCCCCTCCACCTCCAGTACACCATAGTGAAGATACAGTGTGGAAGGAGATATCGGAAACAGATGCATTTAAGTTCCGTGGCCAGAGTTGTCATTTTCCTCAAGTTCCAAGCCAGGTTAAGTTCCAGGTTAAACCTCAGAGATTACAGACAGCTCCAGGCTACAGGCACGGGGTCTTATACCATTCATGTATGTGGATGTTTAGGGACAAGTCTATAAATATATATATTATTATAAGTATCTGAATTTTAGACTTTACAAGTGAGGATTTGCAGGTGGATGTGTGATCCCTGAATACAGTCAAAGCCATATTCTTAATTCCCTGCTGTGATGCGTCACTGTACAACCTAACTGGTCAGCCTGATTGTGGCCTTAATGTGTTGCGTGTATCGTGTGAGGTGTGGATGATGGAGCAGGTGGTGATGGGGCGTGGGTGAGGCAGCCAGGGTTTAGGCTGTCATCCGTTATGCCATCCATCAAGACTGCAGCTGATGCTGCCGCCGCCGGCCCTGCCATCCATCACGGGTGTCGACAGACAGACAGACGCCGCTGGAGGATGAAGAGTGGGCCAGGTCGAGCACCGCCTCCTTCATCCATGGTCTTACCTGGCGCACAGTTAACCTCACGTGACGCTTTCTGATCACCAAGCAGACGTGTAGGGTTTGGTGAACTCGGAGTACATAGGGCTATGTGGATCACCCTGCTGGTGCTGAGTGTATACATAGGGCTATGTGGATCACCCTCCTGGCACTGAGTACATAGGGCTACGTGGATCACCCTACTGGTACTGAGTATATAGGGCTATGTGGATCACCTTACTGGTACTGAGGATATAGGGCTATGTGGATCACCCTACTGGTACTGAGTATATAGGGCTATGTGGATCACCTTACTGGTACTGAGTATATAGGGCTATGTGGATCACCCTGCTGGTGCTGAGTACATAGGGCTATGTGGATCACCCTGCTGGTGCTGAGTACATAGGGCTATGTGGATCACCCTGCTGGTGCTGAGTACACAGGGCTATGTGGATCACCCTGCTGGTGCTGAGTACAGGTGGTTGGGGAACAACCAGACTGGTAACTTATGTTTTAAGTAAGTGATCAGTGTTGAGCCATACTGGTCGATGGTATAAAGATTCCTCCACACAGGAGACATGGCGTAAAGCCTTTATGAACGTAGTCTTGTCAACGTTACGACCTGCTCAGGTTATGATGGCGTGGAGGTGGTCTCATCCCGTACAAGGTGCGTAACCTGGAACTTTCCCCATCAGGTACACCGCAGAATATTGAACGAGCTGCTGGTCTTGTGTTCGTGGTGTCTGTGTTTTGCTCTCTCTCTCTCTCTCTCTCTCTCTCTCTCTCTCTCTCTCTCTCTCTCTCTCTCTCTCTCTCTCTCTCTCTCTCTCTCTCGGTGTTGTCTAGCATTATATTACGCCTGTGTCTGACGAGGTTTGTGAGCCTTATCACCTGGGACTTTAAGGCCGTTCGCGAGGGTAGTCAGAATCGCTATGACCACTTGGAATGAGTTCGTACATGTTGTCAGTCATACAAATCGGACCATGTAGTTGTATATACTCCAGGCAAGTGACCAGTCAGTAATTATTTAGGTGGTGTACGGCCTCACTGGAGGTACGGGAGGTCGTGCAGGGTATAGGTGGAGTGATGTGTGGAATATGCAACAGTGGGGTGTTGGTGGTGGACCAGTCCAGTGGTCGTATTTTGAAATTCACCTCGTCATGATGTGAGGTAGTTTGCCCCAGTTACAGCCTGACGTATATAAATAGTGTTTGTTTTATATTCATATGGTATTAGCCGGATGGTTATGAATGTAGCGAGGTTAAAGTTGTGTGTTTGGTGCCGCGCTTGGCCGTGTAGTAGATATTGCAGGGGTCAGGTCGGATGTTGGAGTGTTGATGTCTGGGTCATGTCAACATTTGATCGGCTGGTGGACGCATTGTGGCCCCCCCACACGCAGCTACCCAGCTGGATGGCCCATACTCAGTTGTTCGGTCGTGTGACGCGAACATGTGGCGTTACGTTACGGTTGTTACAGATCTCTGTAATACCGACGATAACATATTTGACGTTATCAGTTATCTTGCGCGATGAATAATTATGATCCTTGTTGAAGCTTTGGTCGAATCTGAGTCAGTGTATGGTTGGGATTAAGCAGGCTGGCGTGTTCCATATTTATCAGTGTGACACATTCGCGCTCCGCCCTTGAGATGGACACACACACACACACACACACACACACACACACACACACACACACACACACCAGTGGTCCTTCAAGAATCTGATCCCTTCCCAACTACGTCTATATTCCGTACCTCGCGACGTGCAGGTATGGCCGTGCACCTCCGTACTCTGGTGTTGATCCCTCGCCACACACACACACACAGTGAGGATGGTACGTTCGTAAACACTTGCAGGTGTCGGTAGTCATCGTGTGGCGGAGGTGGTGGGTACGTACGTACGATGCCTCAAGACAGTGTAGTGTGGCTCCTTACTTGAGTCGCCTGGACCCCTGGTGGGTACGTCGAGCCTCCCTGTGTGTGTGTGTGTGTGTGTGTGTGTGTGTGTGTGTGTGTGTGTGATGCTACATATCGAGGAGCAGAAGGTGTATTGCCACTAGGGCTGGTATGTCGAAGCTAAACACTGCTTTAGCCCATAATGTTCGCTCTAAGCTGTAGTATTGTGCCAAGATGTATTAGTATATAAATAAAAAAAGAATACATTTATTCTGATAAAGAATGAATGAGTCGCCATGGAGAGTGGTACGTGTTGGCTTACGCTGAGGTAGGTCAAGGTCTGCTACACCACACGAGAAAGGAAGGCCTGCAGGCAGTGTGGCCTGCCCATGACGACCGGTGTGAGGTGCAGGACGCGTCGGGTCCGGCTCTGTGAGAACCTTGTCCCGTCCCTTCTGGTCCATAGCTTCGTAGGGAATGGGTCGCGCGTCACTGCTGCTCTTGTGTGTATGGTCATTTCCATCCATTAAAGAGGCGAAGTGTTGCTCTGCTTATTATCAACACAGCGAGAAAGCCTGGAAGTGTTGACCTTGGCTTCTTACTCTTGGGTCTGGACCGGCTACCATCTGGTATAAATGTAAAGACATGCATAATGTTAAGCCGTCCCTCCCCTGTGTTTGTAACTGCCTTCCCTGTGTTGCATGTGTTTGTAACTGCCCTCCCTGTGTTGATAAAGTCTTGGGAAAGCTAATCGATGACTCCTTGCTTGAGAGAGACACAACAGGGACCCAGTAAATGTCATGTGTGATAAACGTATTGCATTTGTGTGAGGGAGAGTGGCTCCGTGTTGGACATGAGACAAGGTTGGATGGATTATATGTGTGTCATGTGCCAGCAAGACGTTAACAGCGTACCAACCACATAAGGAGGTTGAAGAGAGGCTGGATCTTCAGGTTGGAATGAAGCTTCTCCTTAGATGGATGGCGAACCGTATTGATGGAATGGCACAAGTGACTCATGTCTGAGGAGCCTCCTCGAAATGGTCTGGGGTCAGGGGTGGCAAGCGGCAGGGTTCAGTATGCAGATGATGCCGTGGTCATGAGGAGAGTATGTAGAGTGAGGAGGATTACGTCACGTGTACGATCTAGACCGACGCCGAAGTTGGTCAGGTACGTAGCTGAAGAGCAGTGAAGATCGGGGGCACAGTAGGAAGAAAGCTTCGATACTGATATTGTGTACCAGGAAATAACAAGCTGGGATCAGTGTGTGTGTGTGTGTGTGTGTGTGTGTGTGTGTGTGTGTGTGAGGGTACTAGGGGGTCGGTATTGTCCCTAAGCTGTCGCCAGAGCCCCATCCTGTGTAGGGCCCAGACTAGAACAAGCTGGTCCAGTGTGGTCACCGGTGGCTCCTATATGTAAAGATGAAGCACAAAGTACTCACGGAGAAGGGCCAGAGAAGGGCAACAAAGATGGTGCCAGAGTTAAGAGAGCTGAGTTACAGTGAGAGATTATCCCATGAATTTCTTCATCATGGGTGAGCGGAGGAAAGAGATCGCTTCATCACAACCTATAAGTTATAAACCTGTTTGATGACGTCGACTGTGAACACTGCTTGGAATGTGAATACCAGACACATGATTGGGAATGTGGACACCAGACACATGTTTAAGAATGTGGACATCATACAGATGTTTAAAAAGTTGTATGATAGAGATAGGTGAACATATGGGCCCCCGCGGGTGTAGAACTCACCCACCGTACAGTACAAATAGGTGATTATAGACATGCGAGTGTACACATGGATGAATTTAATTACCCGTGTGTGCTGTACGGGGAGGGAGCTGAACATTGGTGGGGCCTCATCTCCTGAACCTTCTCTACGGCCACACATCTTACATTTATGTATGTTGTCAGCATATTATGTCCTCAATCAGTCTGATCCATTCGACACCATTCTTATAATGTAAAAATACTTCTTTGTATTTGTTTTTCTGTACGTCTGTCTCTCAGTGTTAACAGTACAGGGTTGAAGAGGTAACGACAAACGTAAGAATCTTGAGAAAAGGTTTTGTTTCATATTATCATCGTCTGGTGCAGTGAACGGTAGATGTCACCACCTGGTGACGGGAGGGTCGGCTGATGGCCAGTACAGTGTGGCACGTGGTCATGATGTGGTTCTCCCTCCTCCTGATTGGTGCGCCAGATTCATGTTTTCCTGTACACACACACACACACACACACACACACACACACACAGTCTGACACAAGACTGACGTGTGTTTCATGTTTTCATATCTCGTTGTAATGAATGTTTGATGTGTTTGATGTAATTGCTGGTACGTAATTTTGTTTGATAAATGGTTTTTTCTCTTCAGCAGGATTTATGTTATAGGTAGTCCTGTGCTCTGGATTATGTTGGTCTGTTTGAGTGGCCATTTTTTGTGGCATTGTCTCGTATTTATAGTAGGTTCTCACATTTCTCTCAAGAACTGGGTTGTAATGCTCCTCCTCACTCATTCTGTCACACGTAAAGTTCTGCTTAAGCGTTTCTCTCTAGTATCCTATTCAAGAAATCAGCTCAGGTGTTACGCTCAAGCACTCACTTTGATTATCCAGTTCGAGATGTCACGTCTCGTCTTCCACTCAAGCAGTCAGTTGTTGTGTTCCACCACCACACAAGTACTCACACTGAGTGTCGTGCACGAACCTTCACTCGTAGTGCCTCACATAAGCTGGGTGTTGTAGTGTGTATTGTATGTGAGAGGTTCGGCCCAACATCGACCATGGGTGTCATCACACTTCAGTTTGGGAATGTGTGACTCCACTCACTCCCTACAGCGACATTTACCCCATCATACGTATGTGTTACCCAGGAGTTCCCTCACTCCTAGTGTACAGGAGGCTACAGTTTCCCTTTACCTCACCCCACCCCCGCCAGTCTTGCGTCTCCCTCACCCACCTCAGTGTTCACAGTCCCCCTACGTGTCTGCTTCCCTCTAATTCTCAAGCGCGTCTTCAGGTGTCCTGCAGGGCTCATTGTCCTCGACTGTCCTCACCTCAAGCGTGTCTGGAGGCGGCCTCAGGTGTCCTGCAGGGCTCATTGTCCTCGACGTGTCCTCACCTTCATCCCTGGGTGTTTGTCGTGCCTCTGTGTCAGCCTCAGAGGGGCCTTAAGTTTGGAGGGGTTCCTGAGCAGTGCCGTCAGGCTCGGGTTTTCCCTTGTTAATGGGAGTTGTAACTAGTGTGTTAACACGGCTCGGGATTACATGGTTGTTCGTGTCCATCCCACAGCAGATAACATGGTTCATGGTCCCAGCTGGGCACGGGGACAGTGGTTTAATGACCCTCCCGTCACCTCCCCTTTTTATATTCTTTGATCTCAATTTTACGTCCTGTGGGTATGATAGACTTGACCTTTGACCTGACCCTTAAGTGTCAGGTCAGAGACCTGGGCATCACACCCAAGGATCATACTGTCATACTTAACAACGGGTTAATGGTCATCAGAGGTTGTGTGATTGAGCACAGTTAGTACCACAAAGTTACACACACCCAGTATAGACAGACACTGCAGGTGGAGCAGACGAGGGAGGATAGGTCGGGTTTAGGCCCGTCAGCTGCTGGGGGGTTAATGATAAGGCCGTCAGCGTCCAGTTATCACCACCTCCCGAATAATCTTCACTACCTTCCACTGTGGAAGATGATAACGAGGCCACATACGCACACACTCGTCCTGTGTGTGGCCAGTGGTCGGACGGGGAGACAGTGTAGCGGGGAAAAGCTGGGGGGGAATGTTGTCATGAGTTTATGTTTACAAGTTTGAGCTTAATGTTTACTTACTCCAAGAGTCAGGCCAGGGGGAGGGTCATGTGGTCATAGACTAGATGTTGCAATGTTTGTGTCGGGCAGGTGTGTATTACGACGAGTGGTTGTATGATAAACGGCTGGGCCACAGCTGCCGCTGGTACGACCCACGTAGCCTCCACCCTCGCCTCGGTCGTGGCTATGACAGAGGAAACATACGATAAGACTGGCAGTCGTGAGTGTCATCATTTTGTGAATATGATGGTGTCACAGCCAAGGCTGCAGCTGCCAGCTGTGTGGACAGGGGATGGTTGGCGTGGCACGTACAGCTGTGTGGACAGGGAGGGGTTGGTTGGCGTGGCACGCACAGCTGTGTGGACAGGGGTTGGTTGGCGTGGCACGCACAGCTGTGTGGACAGGGGTTGGTTGGCGTGGCACGTACAGCTGTGTGGACAGGGGTTGGTTGGCGTGCACGTACAGCTGTATGGACAGGGGTTGGTTGGCGTGGCACGTACAGCTGTGTGGACAGGGGTTGGTTGGCGTGGCACGTACAGCTGTGTGGACAGGGGTTGATTGGCGTGGCACGTACAGCTGTGTGGACAGGGGTTGATTGGCGTGGCACGTACAGCTGTGTGGACAGGGGTTGGTTGGCGTGGCACGTACAGCTGTGTGGACAGGGGTTGGTTGGCGTGGCACGTACAGCTGTGTGGACAGGGGTTGATTGGCGTGGCACGTACAGCAGACGACGGTTGTTAGGGTTATAGTGGTACTCGTCGTGTAGTGGTTATACGGGTGTTATTGTTATGATTTTGCTAGGCATCACGCACGGCTTGACCTGGCCCAAGGATCGTACCGTCGTGTTTAAAAGAGTTGTACCGTCGTGCTCGTGGATCGTACCGTCGTGCTCGTGGATCGTACCGTTGTGCTCATGGATCGTACCGTTGTGCTCGTGGATCGTACCGTTGTGCTCATGGATCGTACCGTTGTGCTTATGGATCGTACCGTTGTGCTCGTGGATCGTACCGTTGTGCTCGTGGATCGTACCGTTGTGCTCGTGGATCGTACCGTTGTGCTCATGGATCGTACCGTTGTGCTCGTGGATCGTACCGTTGTGCTCATGGATCGTACCGTTGTGCTCGTGGATCGTACCGTCGTGCTCGTGGATCGTACCGTTGTGCTCATGGATCGTACCGTTGTGCTCGTGGATCGTACCGTTGTGCTCATGGATCGTACCGTTGTGCTTATGGATCGTACCGTTGTGCTCGTGGATCGTACCGTTGTGCTCATGGATCGCACCGTTGTGCTCATGGATCGTACCGTTGTGCTTATGGATCGTACCGTTGTGCTCGTGGATCGTACCGTTGTGCTCATGGATCGTACCGTTGTGCTCGTGGATCGCACCGTTGGGCTCATGGATCGTACCGTTGTGCTTATGGATCGTACCGTTGTGCCCGTGGATCGTACCGTTGTGCTCATGGATCGTACCGTTGTGCTCGTGGATCATACCGTTGTGCTCATGGATCGTACCGTTGTGCTCGTGGATCGTACCGTTGTGCTCGTGGATCGTACCGTTGTGCTCATGGATCGTACCGTTGTGCTCATGGATCGTACCGTTGTGCTCGTGGATCATACCATTGTGCTAAAGGTACTGAGGGAATAGATAACCACACACACACACACACACACACACACACACACACACACACACACAGACATCGTGCATGATAGAACAAGTTGACATCAGAATAATTCTACCTTTCATAAGTACTTGGTTGTTACGTTAAGATGCGGAGACGTTTTGAGTAAAGAAAACTACTTATGTTATTAACACAACCTTTGTGAAGCACCTGAAAGAAACATAACTATGGAGTGGTGACATAGTAATTGTGCTCACGGGAATGATTGGTTGTGAAATGTGCTGAATTTGTAATTATGTTACAAACAGATGAGATAATATGGATGGAGTGCTCTGTCTCTAATGTTAAGATCTGTGTTCCACGAGGAAGGATTGCCCTGTTTAAACATACGATACAGACAGACCAAAATGTGTGTGTGTGTGTGTGTGTGTGTGTGTGTGTGTGTGGTGCGGTTTAAACAGTGTGGCAGTAATGAGGTGTAGGGCCGGGCCTTCAAGGCGTCACCATACACGTCCTGCTGCCATCAAACAGGTTCACCGTAGACTTCCTGACGCGGGCGGGTGGGGCCTGTAACCTGGCCTGGCTTATATAAGGTGGTAGCCAACACTCCCGCCTCCGCTGTAGGATCTAATACTGCTCACTGATGCCAGCTGCCACCTAGCCAGACAAGCACCGGCGGCAGAGAAAGTACCACGGGTTACGGCAAATGTCATACCTTTCTTGAAGGAAGGAGGGAGGAGACACGTTGCTCTCAACTGTAGACTCGTCTGCTGGGCGATTGTGGTCTGCAGTGGACATGAAAGGATATTCTGAAGACAGTGGATGACTGTCTGTCTGCGAATGAAAGACTATCAGAGACGACACGGTGTCAGGGGAAGGTCATGTGTCAATAACTTATTAGATTTCTTCAAGAGAGTGAGTGAGCTCTGTGTCAGACGAAGGAGAAGGCTGGGTAGATTGTGTCTGGACGGGGAGAGAGCGTCCACATTGGATCACAGAGGAGGTTTGGCAAAGAAGCTGGGTCTTCAGGAAGAAATGGAAATACCATCTGAGTGGAAGGCAACAAAGGATGCGTGTCTGAGGAGCCATCTGGACGTGGGTTTGAAGTCACCAGGGGGGCGTGTCGCAAGGCTCGGCTCTCACACCGTTGTTTTTCATGATCCATGTGGATGACTTGCCAGAGGGGGTTGGACTCCAGGCTTGATCTGTTTGCTGATGATTCTCGGGTCATGAGGGAAGTAAAAAGATGAAGAGGATTGCATCAGCTTACAATGGGATCTAGAGAGAGTCTCAGGTTGGTCTGATGCACGGTTGATGAGACTCAGTCCAAGAAAGTGTAGTATGATGAGGACGGGACACAGTGAAGGAAGTCTTTGATGTGAATAATAGCCATCAGGAGATAATGTATGTGTGTGTGTGTCTGTGTCCGTGTGTGTGTGTCTGTGTGTTTGTTGGGAGTCGACAGAGCCGTTAACCTGTTGCCTTGCCAGAGTCGCACACAAGGCGAATAGGAATGTAAACGGATGGCCAGCAGTACATATTATAAACGTGTTCAGTCCACAGATAAGAAAATATTTAGCAAGCTGTTCACATCCAACATTAGGCCAAACTTAGAACTTGCTTCTCAAGTTTGGTCACTGTACTCAAGGTGGCACGAAGAATTTCTTACTAGGTCCAGAGTAAGACAGCAGGGAGGGTACCAGGATTGAGAAGGCGGCATTACAGTGCACCAGAAGAGGCCATGTGTTGTCCTTCATGGATGAGAGAAGAGTTAGGGGGCCACACAGTCAACCCAGCTTTCATCCTCATTAAGGAGTTAGTCACTGAATTCGGTCCCTGGGTTAGACAAGGATATATATATATATATATATATATATATATATATATATATATATATATATATATAGAGAGAGAGAGAGAGAGAGAGAGAGAGAGAGAGAGAGAGAGAGAGATTTAAAGACGTATAAGATGATAGAGACAGATCAGGAGTTGGGGTCTTGCTAGTGCAGAACACACACACTCTCTCTCTCTCTCTCCCTCTCTCCTCTCTCTCTCTCTCTCTCTCTCTCTCTCTCTCTCTCTCTCTCTCTCTCTCTCTCCCCACTTCTGGTCCTCCCTTCCTTCCCTCTGTCGCTCCTCCCACCCTCCCCCCTGCCGTAACTCGCTCACGTTGTCCCTCGCGTCCCTCAAGATGGTGGAGGGACATCAGGAGATCCCCCGTGTAGGATCCTGGAGGTGCAGTAGCAGCTTCTCCCCCGCCTCGTTCGTCAGGGGCCGTATATGGGCTACTTACGTGATGTGACGGTGCTGCAATCACATCTCCACCTCCTGCGGCCACCTCCCGCACGTCAGCTAACCCCCCAGTGCTCGCTTCACAGTCCGTCATGGGTCATGACTGATGGTCTCTACCCATCATGGGTCATGACTGATGGTCTCTACCCGTCATGGGTCATGACTGATGGTCTCTACCCATCATGGGTCATGACTGATGGTCTCTACCCATCATGGGTCATGACTGATGGTCTCTACCCATCATGGGTCATGACTGATGGTCTCTACCCATCATGGGTCATGACTGATGGTCTCTACCCGTCATGGGTCATGGGTGATGGTCTCTGCCCATCATGGGTCATGACTGATGGTCTCTACCCATCATGGGTCATGACTGATGGTCTCTACCCGTCATGGGTCATGACTGATGGTCTCTACCCATCATGGGTCATGACTGATGGTCTCTACCCGTCATGGGTCATGACTGATGGTCTCTACCCATCATGGGTCATGACTGATGGTCTCTACCCGTCATGGGTCATGGGTGATGGTCTCTACCCATCATGGGTCATGACTCATGGTCTCTACCCGTCATGGGTCATGACTGATGGTCTCTGCCCATCATGGGTCATGACTGATGGTCTCTACCCATCATGGGTCATGACTGATGGTCTCTACCCGTTGTTAATGAGCCGTATTTTCGTGGCATCATGTGAATTATGGCTTTTGGACGGAGGACACCGTCTGCCTTGTTGTTGATGGTTCAGTCGGCGCAGGTCAGCGTGTGGCTCAGTCGAGGACGAGTGAGCCAGCATGACCAGACGTCGTGTGAGGACCGGGCTGACCAGTGGTGGGTTGGTAGAGGAGGTGGGTCGTCGCCAGGGCAGTGGGTTGGAGGAGGGGGTGGGTCGTCGCCAGGGCGGTGGGTTGGTGGAGGGGGTGGGTCGTCACCAGGGCGATGGGTCGTCACCAGTGCGGTGGGTTGGTGGAGGGGGTGGGTCGTCGCCAGGGCAGTGGGTTGGTGGAGGGGGTGGGTCGTCGCCAGGGCAGTGGGTTGGTGGAGGGGGTGGGTCGTGGTCAGGGCAGTGCTACTCCACCTGACGACATATTAGGGCCAGAGTGACCACTTGTACTGCTCCAGCTCAGGCCTTAAGGCGTCCATTTCGTTCCCTTATGAATATGTAGATTATTGTGTCCGCTTCTTACACTGCCCCAGCCTCCACCACCACAGCCACCCTCCCGTCCCTCCAGCCTCCACCACCCTCCCGTCCCTCCAGCCTCCACCACCACAGCCACCCTCCCGTCCCTCCAGCCTCCACCACCACCACCACCGTCCCGTCCCTCCAGCCTCCACCACCACAGCCACCCCCCTCCTGGCCGTGCATTCCGCCGCCAACATCCCGTCCCTCCAGCACGTTGTCATCATTCATCCATGTTCGTGAAATGTCCTTGTCGGTCTCTCTCTCTCTCTCTCTCTCTCTCTCTCTCTCTCTCTCTCTCTCTCTCTCTCTCTCTCTCTCTCTCTCTCTCTCTCCACACTACATAGTGAGCCTTCATGGCTGATGTGCTGGAGAGAGGAGTGGCTGGGGAGGAGCCTCCTGCTCTACTATTCAGTGTTTGTTTTAACAAATTAGGAATGTAGGATAATATTATTGTCCTTCAGCAGGTCTGTAAGTCATCAACCATCATCTCTCCGTAGTAAGTGACCCTCTCGTTCCTGTAGTGTCCAACCCCTTCCTTCCCCATGCCACCAGCAGCTCTCCTTTCTAGTCACACACACACACACACACACACACACACACACACACACACACACACAGAGTTGTAATCTCCATATCCCCGGACCCAGGCTGGCTGCGGTCTATGTTCTATGACTTCTGTGGCGCCACCATGAAGGAGACTTGTGTGTCCCGACCCTCCGCTGAATTCCTCCGCTCCCCCATGTTATTATTTGGTTATATATATATATATATATATATATATATATATATATATATATATATATATATATATATATATATATATATATATATATATATTTATATATATTGTTACGAACTCAAATTTTATTCGAGCAACGTCGCCAGTAACATATATGTTACAAATACTATACTGATCCTCGTCTTGCAAGGACGTTAGATTTGTTAACTTCCACAACTCAGGATATCTCTATCTAAACGTTATGGGATTGAATTAAAGACCAGCATTACATTAAATCTACTTATAATGAAAAAGAATTGAAGTGTACAAAGATAAGCACAAAAATCAGGCATGAATCATTGACGTTAACACTGAACATGAGTTTAACATTGAACATGAGTTAACACTGAACATGAGTTAACATTCCAGACAAGATGTCAAGCCAGGAGATCTCTTTCCTTTATGACGAGTTCTTCGATAACATTACACTTACTCAATTATGATTGGCTTACAGCAATAACGGGCTTACAGCACAGCACTCGGGTAACGGGCTTACAGGCTTACAGCACAGTACTCGGGTAACGGGCTTACAGCACAGCAGGGCTTACAGGCTTACAGCACAGCAGGGCTTACAGGCTTACAGCACAGCAGGGCTTACAGGCTTACAGCAGGGGTGGACCACTTACCTCGCTGGGCTAGAGAGGGAAAAATCTCAGCGGGTGTCATGGGTATATATTACAGTAAAGACAAGCGTTCACCCTGCTGGCTATAACGCTACCCTTGATTGGCTATGGGACTAGGAGCAATTCTGATTGGTTGGAGGATGCGTCGCACAATCTGCGTAGATCACCCTCCCTCTTGTTTAAACCTGCAGCGATGACATGTTGCTTATGTTGCTTAAGTCAAATAGAAAGATCCTTACCAGTCTGCCCAACATAAAACGTAAAACAATTTCTACATGGCACTCTATAGATGCATCCTGCAGAACTTTCTGGTGAGTTCCTGATTAGGATATTTATAGTATTGTTGTTGATCAAGGCATTATTTACATTAAAGGATTTGAGCAACATGGGAAGGAAAGTAAGTTTATTATTAAAAGGGAGAAGTAAAAGGTTCCTGGTGTCAAGGGGAGGTTTGGGATCAACTCTATATACGTTCATATACATACATCATCGTATACACATATACGTACACATAGACACATACATGTATACACATGTACATAGTCATACTTGCCTTCATCCATTCCTGGCGCCACCACGCCCCGCAGGAAACAGCATCGCTACCCCTTGTTGGTGCGGAACTCCATCACACCATCTGCTTCTGAGAACAATCCGGGTTCTATATGTGCATTTTCTTTGAGAGAAAACTTGGTGTGTTTCCATAGAGGTTTTCTGTAGGCGGGCAGGCGGCAGAAGACCTGCGGCTCCGGACCCTGAATGGAAATGGCCTCTTGTATCAGAGGGCCTGCAGTGCGCCTTATACTAAGGGGGGGGGGGGTCTCCCTTATGTATCTGTTTGTGTTGGTAGGTTTTCTCTCGTACAGACACGATGCCCCACATCTGTAGTGGTCTCCCAACATCCTGGTATAGTGGATGGAACTCCTCGTCATTCATGTTGAATTGTAGTTGTGGATGTCGTGTGTGTTATGTGTATGCCTCTGTATGGGGTTAGCAGCTGTACGTTGGGGTGTGTTGCATCCTGCACTTCCCCCATTACCGCCATAATGGCCGGGTAACTTCTGAACTCTGCGTCTTGATGTGAGAATGGTCATTGCTGTACCCTCCTCTGTAGGCCACTGGTGGTGTGAGAGTGGTCGTTGCTGTACCCTCCTCTGTAGGCCACTGGGATTGTGAGAGTGGTCGTTACTGTACCCTCCTCTGTAGGCCACAGTACCGTGTATGTAGGACCCTCCACCGGAGATGCTTTGGCCTTGCCTGGTGTGAGGATGCACGTCCTACCCTCTCCATCATGTGGTACGAGTCCTGGGTGTAGTGTTGTACCAGCGGAGGCTCAGGGATAGCAAGGCTGGTCATCGCTACGCCAGCCACATCTGAAGCTATGTGGGCTGTGCTCGCTATACTGTTGTGTTATCGTCCTTGTTCATGTGTGGCTCTGGATACAGGGGATCAGGTCTTGGCCCACTGGTCGTGGCTGCTAAAGTCTGGATGTTGGAGGTCAGGCCATTTTTCGTATGTTCCTTGTGCTAACGCGTTATATGGCATTTATATAAAAAAGAATTATCTATATATATATATATATATATATATATATATATATATATATATGTGTGTGTGTGTTTGTTTCCCTTTCGTAGTTGTTCACTGTTTCCCGCGTTAGCTTAGTTAGCGCCAGGAGATGAAGAAAAGGCCACGTTCGTTCACACTCAGTCTCTTACTGTCATGTGTAATACACCGAAACCACACCTTTATCCACATCCAGGCCCCACACGCCTTTCCATTGCTTACGCCCTGGTATAGTCCATTGATGGCACGTCGACTCCTGTATACCACAGTGCTCCAGTTCATTTTGTCCTGTGCACGCCTTACGTGTTCAGGCCCAAACATTGTCAACCATTTTCAATCCATCCTTTCATCTTCAGTTTGGTTTCCTCCCCACTCTCTTTGTTCCCTCCACTTCTGACCTATTTACCTTCTTTATCAACTTTTCCTCACTCATCCTTTCCATATGTCCAAACCATTTCAGCACACCCATTTCTCTATCAGCCACACTCTCCTTACACCACATCTTATCCTCACCCCATCATTTCATACGCTATCAATCCTTCTCACACCACTACATATTGCCCTCAGACATGTCGTTCTCAGCACACACACCATCTCTTCCGTACTCTCTCATCTAGAGCCCGTGCCTCGCATCCGTACAACACCGTCGGAACTACTACGCCATCAAACATGCCCATCTTTGCCGTCTCCTATGATTAAACACTTTTCAGTGCACCCAGAACCGTAGCCCCCCTCACCCACCATGTAGCTTCCATAGTTCCAGTCGCTGCCGTGTCCACTCCCAGGGATCTGGAAGTGTCCCACTTACGCCCCAGCTCACATGTCGCTTAGTTCCACTGCTCAGCCTAGTAACTCTCTGCTGTTATCTGCATTAACTCTCAACTTTCTCCCGTCGCACTCACCCAGACACCGTCTCTCTCTCTCTCTCTCTCTCTCTCTCTCTCTCTCTCTCTCTCTCTCTCTCTCTCTCTCTCTCTCTCTCTCTCTCTCTCTCTCATTCAATACTGTTTTTGAATATAACTGCGTGTTAGGGAGAGAGAGTTACACTCGTGACGCACACACACACAGGTGTAGACGTCAGAAAAAAATGGAGTGATACCAGGAGTCAGCTGTAGCTACGTGATAACTGATACCAGGAGTCAGCTGTAGCTACGAAATGAGGATGTGAAGAAAAGGAAGGTCACACACACATATCATATAAGGACTGGATGATACACACTCATGATATTACTGGCTACATAACCATTAGTGGGGAGTAACACTGTCTTCCTTGAGTGTTCTGGTTACTCCCAGGTGTGTCCACGAGACCTCTGTTCACTTTACTTTGATGTCAGTAATGGAATGATTAGATCAGAGCAGGGTTGCTGATACTGGTGCTCGCGGACGGCGTGGTTCTGTCTTGTCCTCCACGCTATTGCTTTGAGAATCCTCTGATAACACTGGTTATCTTGTTTTTCATCTTGATGATGTAATGATGATATAATGTATTGTGATATAATGCTATGTGTGCCCCCCCCCCCCCCCCCCCACCACCACTAGCTAGACCACACAATACTTGGCAAGCTGCTGCG